>NW_006711229.1:1367516-1381223 GCF_000271645.1 Tremella mesenterica DSM 1558
GTAAGTCCCCTGGGCTACATCCAGGTTTAGGCGACGCAGAGCATCCATTCATATTTGCTATAAGCCTCCAGACGCGTCGCCAGAGAAAGATGAAGGGGCTCCCTTAAGTGAACGTCCCATTTTTTTGGGTTCCCCTTCCTCTGAAAACTCAGGGCAGGGGGGGATTTTCCCCCGGAAACAAGAGAGATCAACCCCTCTCCAGTTATGGTCCATGGACAACTGCAAGTCCCCTATTTTTCTCCGTAACAAAGGGAGGTCACGCCATGAGACGAGTGGTACAGGGTGTAATATCAGGGTCGGTTTGGGGTACCCTCCCCCGGACGTAAAAAAAAAACCGGTCCCACTTTTAGTGGACGGTCCCATAATTTCCTCCTTCGGTCGGGGATTCGTCTTTTTGGTCGGTTTGGACAAATGGAAATCAACCGTTAAACCCATACCATTTCCCCCCCCCCCCCCCCCCCCCATATATTGGTCTCCTCACATCCCTACGGTTATGCGTACTTGTCTTTCAAGGCGTGAGCTGTGCCTTTCGAAAGGCAAATGAGACGTCCACAAGAGTCAGGAGAAGTAGGACTGAAGTGAGCAGTGCTAAAAGCCTAGACGACACGCAGGAAGATACCAAAACCATGGTCAAGAAGATACTATCTATCAAATTGTTCGACTCGGAAGAAGGAGGGATGTGGAAACGTGATGTAAGAGATATACAGGGGGATATACTCTGCGGTAAGTTATTCTCTCTCTCTCTCTCTCTATCTTTCTAAGATAAATCCCTCTTTGGAAATTATCATGCCTTCCCCCCCCCCACCCCACGTCCGCTCGTTTTAAACGTTTGTCTGTGTCGAGCGAATTTACCACTAGTGAGAAATACACAGTATACAATACATCCGGATACACAGAGATGAACTGAGTGAGGGAAAAGGATGAAAGAGAAAAATTTCTAATCTCAGTCTCACAATTCACTTTATTCGCAAATTTCAAAGGTTCAAAACCTGATTTCCACGAATCTATGGTCAGTCCCACTTTCCCCACAAGCATTTTCTACACATGTCACCATCTCTTCAATTCATTTCTTCCCTACGTGTCTCCTTTTACTTGTGCGTATCTCTCAGTTCCTTGAGATGTGGAGTGTGAAAAGACATAGATGTCCCAACTCAACTGAAGAGTGGTGGAAGAAATGATTCGTCGCTGCCAACTGACCTACTGAGGACTCACAGGTAGTGACCTCTATCATCTTCTAGAGTAGAAGAAAGGCGTGGGGAACTCTATCATCTTCTAGGGTAACAAAATGGAATGAGTTTCGATTGACTTTTTAGTCCACAATACCGGGTAAATCTGCCTACACATCTTTCTTAGAGCATTTACGCAACTCGTACGATACTGAAAAAGTACAAGATGGTAAGTTTGGAGCTATGATGCAGGTTTCTTTGGTTAACGATGTACGTTACGACTATTCTCTTTTTCACACCCTGTCGCTTCTTCCTTCAGATGCAAAGTTGGTATTGACCATATATGTCATGGTCGTTGATGTCTAGGGACCGGTGACTATCAATTTGGATACCAGATCTAAAAAGTCTTCTCCTACGATCCCACAATCATCCACGGCTGTCCCCAAGTCTGCATCATCTCCATCTCCAAGTCAGGGTCTCTCACGGGCCGGCCGAGAGTCCAATGGGAATAGAAATCAGGACAAAGGATCAGAACTTCAATTGGAGGACAAGCCTGGTCAAAAGGAAAGAAAATCAGAGATAGACGTCACACTCGATAGATGAAATCTAAATTATACCATTGCACGTCCTGAAAAGATACAGCTACAGAGCGTTTGAGTTTATTATTGAGACATAACGCGACACTCAGGCCATAGTCAATAAAGACAACACAAATCAGAATGAAGGTAGCCAATGTTCTCCTCCTCTTCTCAACTTGTTGTCCAATTGTGTCACTTCGTCATCGTCTTCCCCTACTCGAGTCACTAATCGGGATCGGTAGGATTTGGCGAACCCCGGAGAGATGTCGAGGGATTCAGAAAAGATTTGTTCGGTGTAGCGGGGAAGAGGATGATGATTTTCTACCTGATCAGCAACCTCTTCATATCCTACTGAGTCGCCCCCATGGACGCTAGAATGTTCGGATGATTGGACGTTGGACGTTGGTCGATTAGGACGGTTGGTCGTTCGGTCGGTGGCATCATCCGGTATACGATTGAGAAATCACTCACCGGACATGCCGAATACACCTCCAACCTCACCCACCAAAGTCTCCAGACCGAGGAAAGACCAAGCGGCGATGATGGTGATGAACACCACCGGATAGCCGGAGACGACACAGAGGAGTGAACATGGAAGAGCGAGGAGGTAGATGAGGAGGAGATGGGAAAGATGTAGGGTGAGTGGTAAGGGCGGTGGGGCTAAAGGTCAGCCACGATATGTTCGAGCCATGTCAGGTATAGAAGTGCTTGCATGACAAAGCCAGGAATAAGTAACCTCTTGAGAGAAACCGTCAATCGTGAAAAAGTGATTGTCAGAGGTATACGTCATCAAACAAGGGTATATGTAACTTACTAGCTTGCAGTCGCTCTGCCTCACCCAAATGCGCTGTCAGACTCTTCACCACAACTAACATTCTTTCCAGCTTAGCCTCATCCCATCCTCCTCTTTCCTTTGACACCTCTGCCATCCCAATCACATAAGCCTCCATCAACCTTAACAAAGCCAGAGGCAAGTTTGACACTGGACTATGAAGATTGCTCCTCGGTTTGTTTAGTGTTCCTCCCATTGTCGCCGTATGTCCATTTACCATCCCCTTGATCTTGATATCCGCTGTCTTCTTTTCCTTCTCCTCCTCCGGTATGTTCAATTGTTGCACTTGTTGTGTCAACTCTGCATCCATGGATTCTGACTTTCCAGCTACAGCGTGTGCCAAACTCTCCATAGCTTCTTCTGCTCTATCTCGAAGATTTGATAATTCCCATTCGTCATCCTCACTATCAACCTCCCTTCTCTGACTCGTGGACCGACGACGCAGACCAGGTAGCGAAGAATCGGTGGACGATTGCTCCCCAGATGCGTTTGACGGGAAAACTGTGATTCCCGATGGACCGAGAGGTTTCTCGGCGAATCGAACACGGGCTTCGGTACGTTTAAGAGAAGAGAGAAAAGGTGGAGGTAAGAGATCAGATAGTGGAGGTCTAGGAAGAGGTCGTGTACCGTGTAGATGGTGTCTTACATTAGCTCTTCTGATTCCTTTACTGGACATACTATAGTTGACTCACTGTAAAGCGAATGAGAACCCGACGAGAAGTCCGCTGAGCTCATCCGTTCTTTGTCGTACCAGGTCTTGTTGCCGAAGAATGTCATTCCGCGTGAGTGGAGTCTTGCCATTAGGCATTCCCCCCTTGTTCACCGAACGTGAGAGAGAGGGATGATTTATCTCTTGTTCAGAGGCATCATCTGTAGATGTGTCGTGCTCCGTGATGTTGGGGTCAAACATAAGTCCGTGAGTGTGTCGGATAGGAATAGAGAGCTTTCTTGTTAGCTAGAGCAGCGCTTGCATCGAGAAAAGCTGACCATGCGAATCCCATCTCTTATATCCGTCCGAACGCCTACCCAAACCTTCTTCCCTTCATCCCATTTTGAGAGAGCAGAGGAAAATCGGTAACTCAATAACAGTCCAGTGACTGGTCATGAGCAACCTAATAGAGTGAATGAGTAAAAGCCACTGACCCATACTCAGTACACCAACCACGGCCGCACCGGATTTACCTAGCGTTTCAGGTGCGATCCATCCTCTTTTGCTGATGTACACCACGATGAATGAGTATAAGATTAGTAGCGGTAGTTGACGAGGAGGTAACCGGGCACTATGATCAGCCTGGTTTCATCATCCTCCGCATGTGTTCCGGCCTGTACCGGTTCTCAATTGGTAATAGAAGTCCGACTCACATGGTATGAGCGAGAAATGGGAAGCGACCCGGATGAGATTGAGAGGAGAGTAAAGTCCTCCTTCTTGACCTAGGCATCGAGGTATCTTCGAAATATTCACAGAACCTTGTGAATGCCAAGACCTGGTTAAAAGTATATTAATGGATCACTAGGAGTCGAGTATGACAGGATATATGAATATTCACAGTCAGAATATGAGAGATAAGAAGAAAGATAGCAAGTTAGTGTGGTGACGTGTTGGTAGGAAACGGTGGCGAAGACGTCATGACGCGTGTTTTCCATCAAATCTCTCACTGATCACCATAACCTATCCCACTCGTATCACTTCACTAAGGGTCATCTGCTGAGTGGTATGACCCATGACCCCTCTCTCATCAAGGATGATCCTATCCTTGCAACCCCACTCCCAGTTGGAGCGACATCATCAAAATTATCTTCCGCCCTTCTCACAGGTCGTTCCCTCGTCCTACTTCAACTCGGCTCTCGTCTACTCACTTTCATCCTAAACCAATCTCTAATCCGAATATGTCCTCCAGAAGTCTTAGGAACAGCTTCTATCCAATTTGATCTTCTCACTTCCTCCGTAGAGTTTCTTTCACGAGAAGGTATCCGGAATGCTCTATTACGATCTAAACCCACTTCGAACGCAACACAAAGTCGACAAGATGCTGCCTTGGCTAGAACACCTTTCAGATTAGGTCTAATAATATCAAGTCTACTATGCGGTATTTACATTTACAGTGCGCCGAAGGAGACAGCGGGACAAAAGTATTTCTATGTGTCATTAGGAATGTACTTAGTCGGATCCATGATGGAGCTTTTGGTAGAACCTTTAGCTATCAGAGCTTTGAGGGAGAACCCACCACGGATGAGGGTACGTGTACAAGCACAAGGAGGGATGGCAATTGTCAAAGCGACTGTTACTGTGATCTCTATAGTCGTTCTGGGTGGAGATAGGGCTTTATTAGGATTCGCAATGGGTCAATTAGCAGGACAGGTTTGGTTAGCGGGGAGGTATATCTCGGAGTATAGACCGAGACCGGGTGAATTGATATGGGAGTCAAAGAAAGAAGGGTGAGTTCTCTGAAGTTCCTCTTCCTCAGAAATGACTCATCATTCGATTGGTTGTGATTGGGAGGGAGGGAAGACTGAGTGGATGATGCTAATGAGAAGAGAAAATAGATACGACTCAGAAGCTTGGAAATTAGCTGTTGCCAATACAAGACAAGGAATGATGAAACAACTCTTGACTGAATCGGATAGGATAGCCGTCAGTAGGATATGTCCTCTGGAAGATCAAGGTGGTTATGCGGTAGCTATGAATTATGGTGAGTTATATGAGAAATCTTCGTCACTCTCTCTCTCTCTTTCTCAAAACCTCTCCATCATTTCCACGACATACCCATCTGTGACATTGACCTTCCTTCCGAATACGCTCAAACTCCCATCATTCTTGCAAATTAGAACTGACGATACTTTACAGCTCTTTTGTTGGCTTGTCTATTCCTGAAGAAGTGAGTTATGTGACCAACACACAGGCTCTTTAATCGCTCGAATAATATTCCAACCATTAGAAGAAACGCTACTTCTATATTTCTCCTCTTCCCTCAATTCCCCATCCACTCTACCCCTACTCATTCTCTCTCTCCGCTTTTCCACTCATTTATTCCTTCTCATACTCACTTTCTTACCACCTCTTTATCCTACCATCCTCCCTCTTCTCCTTCCAAAACGATACATCCTCACTTCCGCTCCCAAAACTCTGGAAACGTATCTTTTATGGTATATCCCTCTTTTAAGTGTGAATGGAATATTGGAATCTTTTCATTCCGCTTCTGCCTCACCTATCCAAGTGTCTAAACAAGCGAAATGGATGATTGGATCTTCTTTCATTTTCATAATTTCGTTATTCTCTCTCACTCATCTTTCATCCATTTCATCTATATCTTCATCCACCACCTCTCCCCTTTTATCAAAGTTATCATCCCTATCAACCGTATTCTCTTTCCTCAAGAATTCGACAACCGATTGGAATAACGATAGAAGAATATGGAATAAAGGTCAAGATGGTCTACCTACGAATCATGGGAATCAACAAAGTAATACAGAAGCTTTCCTGATTTACGCATCTTGCGCATCTATGTTGATTCGTATCACTTATGCGTTCTCTCACGCTATTAATTTCCCTTTCTCTCCATCTCTTTCTTCGCAGTCATCAAAACGGGACAACGAGGGACGTGATCAAATGAAAGGTCGTACTGAGAGGAAAACGCAGGATGAAGGACAGACGAAGAATATCTCACTCAGAGATGTGTTACCCAACTTGAGCACGATTAGCGCGGCCATAGCTTCCAGCGGGTTGTTATGGTTTATCAGAGGTACATACTTATATGATCAGTCGTTATGGGGAACAATCCGGTTCATAGGCTTAAGTGGGATTTGTGGAATGGGGATGTTGTTCGTCATGTGAGTTCTTCCTTCGTTTTAAGAGCTCGAACGCTGTAGGGATTTGAGTGGTTGTTACATGTTACTGCGACTGGGAATTCGTGTCACTGATGGGTAGATATCTGTCTGAGAAAAGTAGGATAGATCAGTTGAGACGTATGCATTCCGACAAGGATGAATGACTTCGGTCCCTTCTGCAACACCGACCAGAGACTTGTTGCAGTTGCAACACAGCTGAGAGAGACGGCGCTGTAACAAATCAACAACGGCTCATATTGCAAACACACATTATTTCATGACAATACAAACCCAAAATGAAATGAAACCGGTATAACCTCTCACATCGCTCTCCGAGTCCGTCTATCCTGTCCAAATTCCGCCTCCTCTTTCCTCGCCCTGATCCCAGCTTCCATAGCCCATTCTTCTCTCTCCGCCTCGTCATACTCTTCTTTCCTGTCCACCCATCGTTCTTGTACGTCATCCACATCACCCAGATACGCAGGCATGGGCCCAGCAGCTGTCGACAACATGCCGTTTGGATCTGGGACTTCGGTGTCGGATGGGATGAACACATAACCAGTCGCTTTATCTAATAATCGGAGAAGTTTCATCATTGTTGTTTTGTCCTGCTCATGAGCATTTGTTTGACCGCGCAGGGAAGATACACATTGGTTTCCAGACACTGCTCCTGGGAGGAGACAAGGGATCTGCGGATGGGAAGCAGTCCATTTGACATGGAGAATAGGAAAGACAAAAACGAAACTCACCTCAACGGCTAATGGCTCAAACCCCACAAGTTGATAATCATCTATAAGCTCTACTAAAGCCTTGTTCAACCTTCTATACCGTGCCGATCTAGGGTCTTTGTTAAGCGTACCAAGAAGGTAAGATAAATCCTGAACCTCGGTAAAGTATTTCAGATCAAAAGCTGGTTATCAGTCCCGTCCCCTGGACAAGTAAAAGATGACTCACGTAATGGTCCGTAACCCGCCAACAGGTCAATTTTCGACAACACATTGATATGCGGCAGCTCGAGCTGGAGCATCGCTCGCATGGCAAGGAGTACGACCGAGATGAATTTGGACGCGTCGGTGATGTAATGTGCGTCGGACAGATGGACGGCAGCGAGCTATGGGATTAGCTCGGAAATGCCAATGCGGATAGCCACAATCCAGAGCGACGACGAATGCGAGATCATCAAGAAGGATCGCAAATCAAAGCGGAGTAGTGGGTGATTGAACTATGAGATAAGAGGGGGCAAGAGAGAGGCAGAGACACGGACAAATAGAGGAGTTCGGAGGTCGAGAGGAGATCATGATTTTGGTCAAGTCACAGCGGGGTAAACATGACCCACCTTATACTCCATCTGACCTAATCTTCCAATAATCCTCTTCAAACTCTCATGATTCGTCCACAATTCCACCTGTCCAGGCGTATCAAATATCACATACCCGTCCCCATCCTGACCTATCAACCCATTCAATTTTTCCTCCAACCAATCGAAATTTTCCTCTAGATATTCGATACAATACAACATGGCACCATTCGGTCCGAGTCCATGTTCGTCCATAGCCTGATCGAGTGTGATGAGTTCGGAGATGTTGAGTTTGCATGGATAAGGTGGGTTGGGAACGGCGGGGTCGAGGTTGATGACGTGTACGGGACGTCCGAGAGCTGTGAGAAACTGTCATTGGTGGATTCCCAAGTGGGTTGTGGGGCGTCTCAAATTCCTATCCCTTTCCTGACACTTTGATCTCGATGGCTGACGATGGCAATGAGACTTGAAAAGGAAGTTCCTGAGTATGGATGAAGAGAGCACAGACATGGAATAAAGACGATGAGATCTCGTTCGACGTATTGGGCAAATTATAAGCAAGGGAGTGGGGAATTTGAAGAGATGGAAGGGGAGGGTGAGGAGGTGGGAGGCATGAACAAAACACAAGAAAGTAAAACTCACCTGATACATGCCATAACAATAAGTAGTCTTTCCCGCCCCAGGTGGACCCGTGACAATCTGACCAAACGCTCCTCTACTCTTCGTCATCTCTGTCTCTACACTCTGCGTCATCATGTGCCCCAACTCAGAAAGTCAGATCGAACGCGTCGTCCGGTAACGGGACCGAAGCCGTTCCTGGTCCAAGTGTCGGGTTTGGAGAAGCAGGAATTGGGTGATTCTCGTTTGAATGACTCTCTGACTGAACGGAGTGTTCAGCGTCACCAGTGACGGCTGCTGATGATGGGTGTGCTTTTGGAGTATGAGAGAGGGATGTGTGAGTTTCAGGGGTGTTATGTTGCGGTGTGGTCGAAGTGTTTATAGAGGATGATAATAGGGGTGTTTTTGGAAGAGGAACAGTAGGATAACTAGGACGTTTATCGACAAAAGAAGAAATATTAGGTGGACTTGGGAAATCACCGATAAAGCTGAATGCTGGTGAAGTGGTAAGGTTTGAATGTGGAGTTGGCAAAGTGTCGGGTGAAGGTGAGGTCAGTGAGGTGACCGGGATTTGAGAGCGGTGTTTTGTCAAAGAGTGAATCGTGGCGGTTACGGGTATTCCACGACCAGAGTAGACTTGAGAAATACGAATGTCTATGATCAGCATGTTTAATCTACCAAGCCACCTCCTCTCTTCTTACACATATCACCGAGTCTCAAAAACACAAGGGCGGGTTTGAAGCAGGAGTTGGAAGTCAGAGAAGTAAGGACGACACGAGAGTGGGAAGGAACAAAATGTATAGTTAGAGGAGTGGAGGTAGATTGCCCACCTTGCGACTCTGGTCTTGATCCCCCCTGACTACCATCCGTATCAGTCGCTGGAGGACTTGGTAATTGACTTTGTCCCAATAACATCCTTGGTGATAAATCTCCATTCAACCTAGCAGATCCCATAGAACCTAAATCAAACCCTCCTAAAAACCCATAATCTCTATGAGCGAGAGATAAAACAGGAGTGGCAATTTCCACTTCAGCAGTTTCGTCACTCATTCCTTTACTTTCTCTACTCTCTTGACTTTCCTCAGAAGTCCGTCTACCTTGATCCAAATCTCTTGTATCGTCAACATGTCGATCTCTTTCGCCATCCGACTCAATATTTCTTACAGACGAAGAGAGATCGTATCCTAATCCCACGTTCTGAGTCGCACGAGGAAAAGGTATTATATTTGTCGAAGAATGATTTGGTTGTGATGTTTGAATATGTGGTGTACGTTCAAGAGGTGTTCGGAAGAATAAGTCTCGGAAATCTATCTCATCCATACTTTGGCCTGGAGTTGGTGTATCTTCTGTACTATCACTCAACTGACGTCTCCTGTTCGTCACACTGGGTAATTGGGATGTTGATGTGGTTTGATTAGCATCGGGGAAAGTACGTGACCAACCTTCGCTAGCATCGGTATATGCACTTGTTTTGGAGTTGACAGAATCCGTTTGTGAGAAGTTTGGTCGGGACACTGAGAGATTTTGAGATTCTTTCATTGGTAAAGTACCCGATGAGCCTAAAGCGGACGATAGGGGATATGGTCTTAATGGTGAGGTGTATACCTCTGACGTTGGTGAAGGTGGTTGAATTATAGGTGGTGCAGGAAGGATAGGTGGATGAGAATCCGTATCTACCGTCCCTGGTCTATAAATCTCTTTGACTTGTGTCGGAGGAGGATGATTGATAGAGCTTAAAGAAGCAGATCGACTTCGACCGATAGCTTCTTCCAAAGCTGTCTTTCGTCTTGGGCTGACCGGGTAGGCGGAAGTATTACCGAAAACTGTCGGGTGTGGAGATGCAAGACTCGTAGAACTCATAGCTGCACCACTGAGTTTGTTCCGGTTAGGTGTAGGACCCATGACAGGAGCTTGGAATGCTCTTCTTTTCATCGCACGTTGATGTTGTTTCTCGAGGTAGGCTCGCGCATGTGCGGGATCTCCAGCGAAATCTGTTTGAGAAGATTTAATAGGACTGCTAGGTGCTGGAGAAGCAGGAATCGATCGGACGGGAAATTCATTCGTCAATGCGAGTCCTACTTCCTGTGAGAAAGACGGCATAAGTTCCGATGGGGGTAATCGAGGAGTACCCGTTTCTGAGGGTAATTGAGGAAGAGGTTTCGATAGATCGAGTGCTTTCGGTCGTGAGGGTTTAGGATCTCGTCCGATGACAACTACAGCTCCTGGTCGACCTGGAGAAGGGGCGATTCGAAGTGTTCGAAGTGGTTGAGGTCTTGGTGGAGCTGAATGAGATAACAGATCTGGAACACTTCGAGAATATCGATGTGGTGGCATTCCACTTCTGAAAGGATCATCAGGAACAGAACTTCTTGTTCTAGTTTCAGGTTGTGAAGAAATACCCATGTGATGACTAGCGACATCATCTGATCTACGTCTTCCTCGATTGAAAGAAAACAAAGAACCGAGTGAACCACTCCTTGTTCTTCCTTGTGTTTGACTAGGTCGACGACCCATTGAAGCATCACGTTGATGAGGATGATCAGTTGTTGATCCGAAACTCAAACTACGCCCACGTTTAGCATACGCTTCCCATTGTTGTCTCTCCTTTTCACGAGCTTTGAACACATCCAAAATACCAGTACCAGTTGTCGACCCGTCCGGACTTGAAGGAGGTGTGATGACGTGAGGAGTTAAATTAGGACGAGGGTAAACCATGAGATCGCAAACTGTTTGCACGGCCCAACGTTTATCTCCTTGTCCATATGGATGTGCGTGATGTTTCGGAGTGGCCTTGGGTAAGGAGAAAGTACGATGTCGGGTCGAAGATGATTGCTCATCTTCTTCATCCGGATAAGCATTCAAGGAGGGCATAGCGCGGAGTTCTCGAGCAAGGGGAGAGAATAAGAGTTTGGGAGCTGCCAGACCAGTAGGGACGGAGCTGGAAGATGGGAGACGGGCAGCGTGTGGAACAGTTTCGGAAACGGTACTTTCGGAAGGAGATTTTGGGAATGGGATAGGATTACGAGTAGGAGTGGTAGTTCGAGCAAAAGGTCTTTGTAAACCCATCGTACGATTGTAGGTAGAGTAGGATGGGGCTGGAGTGAGATGTCGTTGTGATTGTGACATTGAGGGATATCGATGAGATCTTGTAGAATCGGTAGAAGGAAAAACAGAAGAAAAAAAACTTGAATGGTTCGGTCGAGAAACAGGAGGAGCGGCTCCAATACCACCCAAAACATCATTCCGATAATCCATTACGAAAGTGGGAGGATTGAAATCAGATTTTTCGCTATCTGAACGAATATGTGAATGTTTGCGAAAACGCTGAATCAAGGATCCTCTAATTTCCATTCTTGCGGATGTCTCAAACCCCCGTTGACTTTTAGTCTTTCGAAATACGCTTCACGACGACGTCTACGATGGGGTGGTCTACTTTCGGTTTTGGCTATCTCGCTTTTAGGAAAAGGGAAAACGATTATGGGATCAGGGATTTTCCTGCGGGTCTGAAATTTCAACTGACCTCTCAACAAAGAGAGTTTCAACGCTGGAGAATTCTTAGGTAATATTTTGAGATGGCTGGGTAAAGGTTTGATTGGTTTTTTCAAGTCGGCAAGTATTTGAATTTCAAAATCAACTAGTTGATTGGTCGATTGTGAAATGTACAATTGGATACGATAATATCCGAGTGGAGGTATATCTCTATCAAATGGACCTGTATAAGATAATTTATATCCTTGATTGAACAAAACTTCAATCGTTAATTCCACTTCATCACGATATTGATCCCTTATCTCTTGAGTTTTAGGAACCGTTTCTTCTGGAGCTGGTGGATAACCAAAAAGAATGACGGTATCAGATGGTTTTGAGATGTTTTGATTGGGTTGTTTGGGATCAATTCTTCGTGAGGTTCTGCACTCTGAACGAATTCCTTCAGATACCGACTCTTCAAGGAATAGATAAGGATGACGAAGAAGAAATGTGAAGTCTCGTTCGGTGATTCGACCACGGTCACTTTTTAGTTTTGGAAAGGTAGGATTGTGGATGAAAGATGGTTCCAATCTAGGTGCCTTGTAAATGACAGGTTTAGGTATGGGATCTGAGCTAATTTCAGGAAAGTATGCCGAGTTGAACTTTGGAGCAAGGTTGGTTTGTGAGGTCAAAGTTGGTTTTGGTGCGATGACAATTGTTGTGGGGAAAAGTCTAGGTTGAAAAGATTGACAACCAACTGTTTGACCAAACTTGAATATTTGGTTTTCACCTGTATTCACCAGATCTTCCTTTTCCTGGATGGGTACAACTTGAGTATTCGTATGATCTGAAACGGGGTCTTGTTCGGAAGAATGTGATTGCACCAATGGTGGTGTGGTTGCAGATACGATACCAACTTGCGAGTCGATTTGAGCTACGAGGAGATCAGCACTTGTCATTGTCATTGTGGCCATTGTGTCAAGAGGAAACACGAAATGTGAACAGGAGAACTTAAGACAAGACAAGAGGTAAAATCGAAATATATATGAGTGAGATCTTCAAAATGGATGTTGGGGACGATTGTGACATAATGATCATAATCCGGTTTTGACTGTTGACTTTTTTTCTTTTTACAAAATACGACATTTTAATCATCTCGTACATTCTGATGTAACTCCCCACTGGATACAAGCTCAGATATGACGACCACTTCGTTTTATTGGGGATACATCCAAGTTCCAAAATGGTACTTTCAAACCCGACAGCCCGTTTAGGAATCCATCTTCACCATATTTGAGAAAGATAATGACGTCTCAACGAGAAATGATATCATCAAGCCCGTAGGTCATACGTCGTATGTCGTGTGTCGTAGGTAAGTAGGTAATGGTCTAGACATGTACGAGAAAGAGTGAAATGAAATAACAATCTTGGGGTGATGGGGTTTTGGTATCTGAAAAAAGAAATATTAACTCACCTGTCACCGGTCGAACCGCCTACCGCCGGCTTACACCTTGAAGATCTCTCCTCTCAATTCAGAAATTATAAACACCCACGTTTCTTCCCACTTCTCTTCCGCTTTAGATTTCCTATTGAGTGACCTTCGCTGGTTCTTGTTATAAATTCCCTAGTAGGCCTACGTGACCAAAATCAGATAAATCGAATGTCCGTGTTACCGAGTTCGACAATCCACAATGGGGTAGGAAAATAAGATGTAGCCAAAAAAAAAGTCACTTCCACAAAAACCCAAGGGATCTCCACCTTCTCCGATATATTATTCTTTTGTTACTCACTCTTTAGCTCCACCTGATTGGAAGAAAGGAAAGAAGGAATCACTTTGAAAGATCTTCATGGTCAGTCTTTGAGTACTTCTCAAGGTATACAGCATCTCTAGGGGGAAATGTACATGAGGGCTAGAGCACACCG
>NW_006711229.1:1381323-1382095 GCF_000271645.1 Tremella mesenterica DSM 1558
GAATAAAGATTGAGTGATAGAAGTTAAGTTTTGGAGGATGTGATATTTACGAACGAAGTTTCAATTATAGTTGTGAAGAACATGCATGAAGGGTGAATTTGAAAGAATAATGAGTCTATCACTTACTTACAAGTACCTCTCCTTTCTAATCAGAATTTTCATAGGCAACTTCGTTGCTCGTTCTTCCCACATTTCTGTCTAATGAGTAACCTTCGACATTCGCTTCTTCTTCTTCCTCCTCCGATTCATCGTTCGAACCCGACTCATCACTCGACTCATACGACCCAGACCCAAACCCGAACCCGGATCCGGATCCGGACTCAGATTCGACATCTTCTCCTCCTCAGGCCGGTTGGGAGGATATCACCGTAATTCACTAATGACCTAATTACTCGTCAGGTTAGTCCTTAGGTTCCTGGAGGGCGGTCCCCGGCGCAGATTAGGGGGGTGCCCTAAGTGGACGTCCTCAAAAGTAAGAGAAAACCCTGACGTCAATCGAACGCCCCGTCGGCGGAGCGGCGTCACACTTCACACGTCATAAGACGCGTCGTCGTGTTTCGGATCACTCTGCCTTGCCGTGGTGTCGAATGTGGTGAGAGTATGAGTGTTGAACAGATGGTGAAGAACAGTCATGCAGCATGGTAGTGAGATCATGCATGTACTGTACTCTAGAGGTGAAGATGCTAGGTTGGAAGTCGAGAACAAGATATAGACTTCACAGCTAGAGTTGCCATATGTAGGCACGCATTAATTTCCTCAGGGATCAAATGAT
>NW_006711229.1:1382199-1426421 GCF_000271645.1 Tremella mesenterica DSM 1558
GAATAAGCATCAACTGATAGCATCTCGCAATGACATATCATAGACTCGTAGATCCCATCTCAGACCAGCTGTTCGTATGATCACTATTAACAAGACCACATGTAAATCATAAGAAAACCCCAACTCCCAAGTATTGTCTCTGCACATTATGTCTAATTCTCTCGTCCCTATCTCACCCTCATTCTGTCGTTCACGAGATACGGCGTGAACACCATACACCACCACTTAAACCACTAAATTCCCTCTGTGCACCTTCTCGGCGTCCCCAAACCCTGTCATGCCGCCTCTATGTGCATTCTGTACATACCCAACTCTCACCTCGTGAACCTCCCCGTCTTCACCAACCGACGTGGTGCTAGTCGCTCCGTCATCAGTCAACAGTTCTTCTTCTCCTTCCGTATCATCTACATACGCTTCCTTTCGCTCAAACCTTTCGGCAGATGAGATTTCAATCTCGTCTGCCCTCCTGAGTCTGTCAAGAGACTCTTCGATTCTCTTCGTTCTCTCGGAACTGGGAGAATCTCCCACCAGAGGTAAAACTGATATTTCCGCTCTTGGCGTTTGAAGATCTTCTTCCGGTCTACTCGAAGAAGATGAAGGTGGTAGAGGGATGTTTAGTGGACCATCACGACCGGCCAAAAGCCATGCGGTCACACGGGCTTCCGGAGTGGGCTGTTCCCATTCACCCTCAGGATGAGTTTGAGGGACTCCCCATTGAGTCAGAATGGCAGAAAGGAGTAAACGACATTCTCTCGCCGACGTGGCGTGGTCGAGCAAGTGTCGAAGGGGCATCAGGTCTTCCAAAGGTATGGAAGGGGCAACGGGTTCAGGAGGGGTCACAGGAGCCGTGTCGACTGTTGTTGGTTCTGATTCAGTCACTGCTGTAGGTGCTGCGGTTTGAGAAGATTGGTCGGTTGTGACAGGTTCGAGAGCGGTGGGAGAAGAATCAGAATCGCCCTCCTCGGCAGTTTGGAAACTGTTCGCGTCGGACGAATACTTGTCGTGTCCTGTCGAAAGCGCAGAAGGTGGCTCCAAAGCGCTGGCGTCCGGATCCGAAGCGGAGGTGCTTTCTTTGAAATGGACGGCAGGAAGAGGGGTTGTGATTTCTCTCTCAACAACAGTGATAATAGGGGATGGGATTTCTTTGTCATGGATCGGTAGAGGAGACGAGCCACCATCCTTATATTGGGCAGCCAATAATGATGAAGTCCGTATTGCCAATTTCTCCGGACCACGCTCGATAGGACTACTCTTGGGCGTAGTGGACCGGATGTGTTCGTCTTCCAAACGTTTGCCTTGTAGTAGATCCGATGGTCGTCTGTCAAGCAGGGCGGCAACCGGCTGAGTGGGAGGGGTCGTCGATTTCCCCTCCACGGCCGAGAAGATTGTCTGTTGAGGGATACTGGGCAATTTGTCATTGGAAATTCTGTCCTTGGATTTGATATCCCGAAGTAAGACGACACCTGTGACAGAGGTGTCGGGTTTGGTGCCAGAGATACCGGTAAGTGTATCTACAGGCGGCCCTTTACGGAAGGTCGTCTTCTGAGGAAGAGGTGGAGCTTCTTCATATCCACGGTTCGTCGATGGCATCGTGTTGGCACTAGCCATGCTCTGCATAGACTTGTTTCGCTTCATTCCACCAGCGATACCGAGATTCGAATGTGACGTGCTGACTACCAACGGAGGAGGATAAGATTTCTCATTGTATTTGTCTTTGTCCGATTTGTCAGATCGTCTCCCTCCAGTAACCTTGGACATCAACGATCGGAAGCCTCTCGTACTCTTTGAAGTGGGAAGGGGTTCGTCGAAATTGACCTGGGAAGTGACAGGGGGAGCAGTGTTATTCAGGAAGTCCGCTAATTCTTGAGCTTCGGTCTTGCCTCTGCGAGGACGAGGGAAAAGATCCTCGTCATCATCCAGTGGATCTTGACGCTTGGTGGTACGCTTGAAAGTCGGTTGTAGCTGCGATGGTGGGGATCGCCGAGTGGACGGTACAGGGGCGGCTTGAGTAGGTGTGGGAGCAGAAGCTTTGGGGGGAGGAGTTCCCAAGACTACAGCCGGGACGATCCGTTTGGTCGAACCGTTGACTTGCTTGGGTAGATCGGCAGGTGCCGAACTGAGTATCTCCATCAGACTGTGCTTTTGTTGTTTTTGACCATTCAAGGGATCAGTGTCCTCGTGGGCTTCTTCCTCGATCGTACTCGCTCCTCTCGCAGTGAGACGAGGACCTGATTCAGACTTCCCGCGACCATGAGACTGGGCTAAAGCGTCCGTCCGGGGTTGAGGCATTGGCGGAACGTCAACAAGTGAGGTCTGAGAAAGGTTTTGAGTCGGTCGAACCGGACGAACGTATGCCGGTTGGGTCGGCGAGCTATTGGTCTTCCCACGACCAGGCATCTGACATCAGTCACAGCTCCTTTGCGGGGTCGTTCCAAATGCTCACCTCAACTGTCTTCAGTCTTGACGGAGTCAGACTGACTTTCATGGTTTCGCCACTCCTGACGAGAGCATCAAATTCTTCCTCTTCCTCATGTTTCATAGAAGGATCAAGTTGCTCGTGATATGCGCCCAAGATGGAGCGCGTAGTGACACTCAAGACACTGCCACTTCTTTCATGCCCGTGGACGGATAGGGACTTTTTAGCCGATGAAGGTCTTCGACCCAGACCACCAAAGCGACCGTGATCTGGAGACGCGCGATGCTGTTCGAAGGAAGTGGGCGGGTTGCGTTGCCCAGGCTCCGCACTTGGAGCGCGATATACTCCTACCGATGTCTTGGACCCATGTGGAGAGTTGCTGGAGGAGAAAACGACATCGGTGGGAGAATCAGACAAGGATGGTCGTTGTGGTGTACCTCCACGCTTGGGTCGAGAACCGGCACGGATGGCAGCTTCAAGAGAATCTTTCACTGAGATGTCAGCTCCGCGCAAAGTCAAATAGATAATTTACCTTTCATTCGTTTGAAAATACCCCATACACTTTCATCTTCGCACAGAGCGACGTAAAGGTCTTGTACACTTGCAGTGGAGATGCTAGAGTCGCGAGCCACAACACGGGCCAGCTGAGCTAAGACATGCTCGCATACGTGTCTTGATATCAGCTCTGATTTCTAGTTCTGTAGCATCTGAAGATACGACTTACTCTAAGATTGCGGTAAGCCATAAGGCAGCCGGTGCAAGAGTATCTTCCGAGGTATCTCCACCCGCAGCCTTCCAAGCGGCCATCAAAGAATCTTCCACTCCTGCCGGTGGGGGAGTCTGAGGTGCGAGTGTCTGTACCTTGTAAGCTCATCATATCCCATCGTGATCACCTTTGAGGATCTCAATGAAGAAATGCACTCACCGAGAAAGTTGCACACTTGTATCTCATCAACTGTGAAGCTGGATCCACTGGGAAATCCGCTGCAATCCCCTCTTTACTAGCTATCATCCCTCTACCCTTTCCACCAGGAGGTAGCCCCTTCCTGGGATCATTGGTCTCATACCAGCTTCTCAATTCCAATTCTGCTTCCCCTACAGCTGATCTTCCCAGTGCTCGAAGACCGGTGGTATCTCCCGCCGATTTGTCGCCCGAGAATACGACCGGAATTCCATGCAGACGCAGATGAGAAGGGTTTATAGAGTCTGCAGCGCTGATAAGAGACGTAATAAGTTCGTCAATCAATAAATTAATATGTTGCAATGCTGGGGCTGAAAGGGTGGTCGGACGAAGATCAGAGATGAGAGCATTTGCCGAAGTGGAGGAGAGGAATGGTAAAGTATCAGAGACTGTAGATCAGTCTCGGATCCTATGATATCGTACAAGGGAATGACTCACCCGTCATTTCGAGTCCACTCTCACAGTCAAGGAATTAAAGAAGATGAAGATGAAGATTGAAGGATCACGGATAGGGAAGAATGGAAGGAACGACTGAAAACATGAGCTCGAATCGATTTCAGTTATGAAAAGGATACTCACTTTGAGTCTAGTGGTGGTGCTGCTTCCCCCCCGGACTATACCAAAGGTGAAGTGAGGGGACTTTGGGGCCTTTGAGATACGGAAGGAGCTCTTCTGCAACGTCAAAGGTATGGAACGGGCAATAAGACGATCGTGACGAGATTGTGGAGCGCTACAATGTGAGCACTTGACAGACAGAATTCACGTCCGCTACGAGCAAAAAGTGAGCGTTCTGACACACAAGAACATGGTCGTCGAAGTGATTGAGTGGGTTTCAGAGGAGAGAGATTGAGACTCACCTGACCGAGATCGCCGATGATGGAATGATTCCAGAATCTGTCAGTCAGGTGGAGTGGAGCGTAGGCGTGAGGAGGAGTTTTACAGAGAATGGGTGGGCAAGAAGAGATTAGCTGTTGACAAGACGACGTTACCAAGGATACAAGAGGGAAGAAGGGAAAGAGGGGTGCAAGGGGGCAGGGGAGAGGGGCAAGGGGAAGAGCCGAGAAGACAGGACACGCTAAGACAAAGAAGAAAAAGATTGGAGAAAATTGATGAAACCAGCACGGACCCGGTAAAGAGTGGGCCCGAGCGTCTCTGCCACTTGACAGGCACGGCCATGAGGGCAGGGGGGGACTAGCTGCTAGAGTAGAGTACCATGCTACCCTACACAACTAGATGCTACTCGTAACTGCTCTGTTGCTCTTCCACTGTATGCCGCAGATCGCCCCGTCTTACTCTCATGATATGTATGCATGTGGAAGTGATGTATCGTGTCAGAGCAACTATCCGTTGCGCGCATGCGTAAAGGGTAACCCAACCCCCGTCAAGCAGCAAGAAGTGTCTCACGTAGATTCACATCAGCCGCCAAAAAGCCATGTCCTGTTTCGTCTCAGCTCAGACCGCTCGGAGTAATCAATTCACTCACCAAATCCTTGCTCAATTGCAAAATCTTTTGAGCGCTGATAGGCCGCAGGGTCCTGAGGTGGCACCCAAAATTCGTCAATGATGGGGATTTGCAATAGGTTCATCTATGTGTAAGTCGTCTCTCTACGATGTCATGTGGGGATGTAACAGCGGAAAGTACTCACCTTGCGAGTGATGACGATCATTGTATTGGTCCTCACCTCCATCCAGTCACTCCTCTCGAACGTCAATGGCTCGCTGGCCAAGAGGAATATGCGTTCCCGCTTGTCCGCTTTGGTCATGCGGTACATACCTTCCTCTTCGTACTCTTCGAACGATGTGCCCGAGGAGAAGAAGAGCGAGGAGGCCTCGTTGGTACGCGAGTTGATATACCGTGTGGCAACTACAGTCTCGCCGTCTGTGACTACGAAGTTCAGCAGATGAGGTGAGGTCTGGTTGTCATCAGCGCCAGACGACGTGGGAGGAATCTGTCGTGGACCACTCACGACTCCAGCTTCTTTGGACAGCTGATTGATGTGGGCAATGGTCTGGGTCATGGCTTCACACAGTTCCTGATGACTGAACACTCTTGCATGAGGGTCTTTCAACTTCACCGTCAGCGATAGCCGCATACCATTTCCGGGGCACGTACCTTCGAAAGAAATAGTACAAAGGCCCATTCCGAATCGGTGTATCCCAGAGGGAATAGGTAGAGCTCATCTGGAAGACCGTCCTGCATAGCGCGACGCATCTGAGAAAAGCCGCTGATCTAGATAATCAGTCGTCGTGTTCATTATGCTTAGGAAAGGATTTCACCTCTCCATTGTGCATCCACTGTTAGTGTCAGCTACCACAGTTAAGCAGTAAGTGAGATACAAACGTACCATAAGTTTGTCGAAGGCCCATGGATGACAGTTCTCTTCACTCGCTGACTGATCAGTGACAACCATAGCATGTATCATCGACGTACGTGCACCAGCCATAGTAGTAGCCCTGACATGCGCACTGACCAGTCAGCATATCGGACAGAGGAGGATGACGTGCTCACAAGACGAGAGGGGATCTGATCTTCTCTGCCAAACGCGTGAGATTTGTATTGCTCCACGCCTGTATTGGTCAGCATCTCCATGACGATAACGTGATGAAAGGAGCGAGTGGTGCAGAACATACCGGGGTGATACTCTTGAAGATACAAGGCCGTTCGTTTTGCAGCTCCTGCTCGTATTCCCTCATTTGCCACAGCTCGGCTGCTTTCCCTTCATCAGCCACTCCATGGAGGACCTCGCCTTTTCGGGCATGCTGATTCTTTGCCACTGGGTCAGAGATAGGGGAGACGACTGGTTTGGGTACCACCTCTGCAGGAGACACATGAGGTAATGGATCATACCACCCTATCCCAAATCCATCAGCCTGGAAAGTGAGCAGAGATGGAAGGGTAAAGGTGAGACTCACGTTGAATGGGCGCGAGGAGGGTAAGCGCAGTTTGGATTCGAAGGCCTGGTTGATGATACTGTGTCGTGGACGAGTGACCAGATGTGCCAACTGAATTGGCTGGTCGCCTTTGTAAACTATCTACGAATGTCAGTGATCGACGACTGTCAATTGGGTTCAGAGGACATACGAAACGACACATCCTTATCAAAAAATGTGAGTGTAGATGTCGAAGAACAAGATGGATGTTCCGCCTGGGAAAAGTATGCAAGTCTTATAAATTGAAAAAGAGCGCAGTTGGCGGAGAGGATGGGTCAATGTCGGACTTCATTGACGGCGAGTCGGGGTTGAAAGGAGGATTGGACGCATTGGGGGGTCGGGCGTTTCACCGTGTAGGGGCCAAGGTGAGGTTCGAGGAAAGATCTGAGGTAGGCTGAATATGCAGCCTTGTATATTTGATATGGCCTGCGTGTATGTGAGGCTATGCCGAGGGTGGTGGGCAGATCAGGGTGGGAATGGAATGAGCCAGTCAGCATGGAAAAGCACTTCGAAAAGGCGGTGGGGATGAGGATAAGGGGGGTCGTGTGGCAAGTCACGTGAGCGTCATCGGAGCCCCGCAGTTTCACTAGACATTTGCTCCCGCTTTCCAATCCTACAGGGGCGCATCGCTCAAAGAGGTCTGTTGGGTTCAATTTGGTCCCCACTTTCGTCTTTTCAATCTCCTGCTTACTGCTGACTGCTTCTTATACTCGCCTCCCTCACCTGCTTCATTCTCTTCATATTACCAACATGTCTATCAGAGCTGTGAGTCTATCGTTGTGAAAAGTCCTGTTGACGATAACTGATGGAATGTCAGATTGTCAAATGTACGTCCTCTTTTCGCTCGAGGCCTTTTCGACAAGGCTCTTGCTAACACTTTTGACAGCTGTTCTCTCCGGTGACACCCTCATCGTTCGTCCCAAGGAGCTTCCTGAGAAGGGCAAACCTTCCAAGGAGAGGTGAGCAAGCTGCTTGTCATGCTGCTCATATGTTCTGACGTCTAGACTTTTGCACATCGCCGGCTTGAGCGCACCCCGTATGGGATCGATCAATCGTGAAGACGAGCCTTATTCTTTTTCTTCACGAGAGTTTCTACGTAAACTCCTTGTCGGTAAAGAGGTTGCTTTCAACATCACTCATACGTTAGACTCAAAGAATGGCAATGGACCGGTACGACCCACTTCATACGTCTGTCATGTCGCTGATGGAAAGGCAGGGGACAGGGAATTTGCTACCATATACATAGCTCCTGCTGCTCCTGGACAATCGCCTCAAGATATTGCTTTTCTCGCCGTCTCCTCTGGATGGGCTAGGGTACGCGAGGGGGTAGGAGAAGGTGACGAGGCTGTCAGGTAGGTCCATTTGAATACCATCTCACCAATACTGATGATCCAGACGTTTAGGAACAGATGAGGCAAAACGAAGAGAGGCTCTTCGAAACGCCGAGGCACAAGCCAAATTGGACGGCAAAGGTCTCTGGGCGGAACAAGGCGAGAGCGTATGTGTTCCTTGCCAGTCTTGAATATCCGGTGGCTAACATGTCCAGCAATGCACGGTCTCTTTTCAAATGCCGCCAGATCCCGTTGCTTTCATTGCAGAACACAAGGATCAGGACATTGATGGTCAGTCTTCTCGTCTACGTCGGAAGCTTGGGCTCACCTAAAAGCAATCGTTGAGCAAGTCCGCGATGGTACTCAGTTCCGCGTCCGTTTGCTTCTTGACGACTCGAGACATCAATTTATCAACCTTGTCCTTGCGGGTGCTAAGAGCCCACGGTCTTCTGCGCGGGACGGAGATTCGAGTATGGCAGAACCATGGGGCGAAGAAGTATGTCTCCAAATTCGTACTGAGCTTGTACTCACAAGCAGGCCAAGCATTTTGCGGAAGTCCGAGTCCTACAACGGTTGATAAAGGTTCGCCTCCTCACAGCTCCGGCGAACTTGGGTGTCTCACCATTTCAAAGTGGCCCCACACCCGCCGCAGCGTCGAAAACAAGTACAAATGGTGCCTCAACACTTCCAGCTCCCACTACAGGTGGTCCAAGTATCATCATCGGTACTGCGTGAGTCCAATCATGCAGTCCCGACGGAGTCCAGCTGAAATCGTAGCACGCATCCTAATGGTAATATTGCCGAGTTTCTCTGTGGGGCCGGTCTGGCCAAGGTCATAGATGTGAGCATTGCTTGCGTTCTCTCTAATGTATCAGCTGATCGATCAGTGGCATGCGGGCATTCTGGCTCCGCTGGGTGGACTAGAAAGACTACGAGCCGCTGAACGATCTGCCAAAGAAAAGAGACTTTGTTTGTGGGAGGGATACGGCACAACGGCAAAGGGCACGAACGGTGTTGCAGCTCATGTCGATGTAGCCACAACAAAAGGCTCTACTTTCGAAGCTACAGTCGTTCGGATATGGGGATCCGATCAATTGTCTCTCGTCGCTAAAGGGGACGAGGATGGAAAGGAAAGAAGAGTACAGCTTGCATCAGTCCGTGGACCGAGGTGAGTAAAGAATTCAGCTCGATGTGCTGATCATCAGGGGCGCTGGAGTCAGGGAGACGTACTGGGCCAACGAGGCCAAGGAATATCTGCGAAAAAGGGTGATTGGAAAACATGTGAATGTATTCGTAGACTACGTCAAGCCTAAGGATGGCGAGTATGAAGAACGCGAATGTGTCACCATCACTATAGGGGCACATAACGAGTGAGTTATGAAGCTTCGAATCTGCTCTATTGCCCTTTTGAAGTTGTCTGGACCATGCTCATAAAACCAGGAACATCTCAGAGCAGCTCATCGTTCGTGGTCTAGCGACCGTACTCCGACACAAAAGGGACGATGAGGATCGTTCCGCTGAGCTGGACAAATTGGTGGCAGCGGAACAGAAGTGAGTATGAGCCGGTCATTCACGAAAAACGCGCTGAAGAGACAGGGCTGTCGAAGAAGAAAAAGGGGTGCATTCTCAGAAGGAGGTAGCATTGCCAAGGATTGTGGACGCTTCCGAGAATGCCAGTAGGGCGAGTCAATATCTACCCGCTTGGAAACGAGCCGGGAGACACGCTGCCGTGGTGAGTGACTTCAATTCTCAGGCCTTGTTCACCGTAGTTAGCGACTATCATCTGTTGACGATGTGTTATACCATGGTGCTCACACTGACACCCAGGTCGAATTCGTTGCTTCAGGCTCTAGATTCAAGCTGTTTCTACCAAAGGAAAATGCCAAGCTCACCTTTGTCTTGGCTGGTATGTCTTCCAGCCGGCACGTGCACACCATCACAGTAGCTTAAAATAGGTATACGAGCACCACGAGCCGCAAGAAGCAATACTGAGAAATCTGAACCGTACGGTCTGGAAAGTCAGAAACACTCATCGAAATATATGCAACGAGATGCAGAAATAGGTATGCCTCTCCTCTTTGAAAACTTATGGATACGCCGCTTATTCTCAGTGTTCGATAGCACCGACAAACAAGGCGGGTTCATTGGTACGATGTTTGTTGGAGGCATCAATGTTGCTGTGGATCTCGTCCGTGAAGGGTGAGCATCTCCCTTTATCCGTTCTCGAGTTTGAATTGATGGGCTGCAGCCTTGCGACAGTGCATACCCATTCTGCCGAACAATTGCCGGGTGGTAGGGAGCTCATAGCGGCTGAAGAAGAGGCCAAGGCCGCAAGCAAAAATGTATGACTTTTCCATAGCCACTGGTACGATGCTGATAAAGTCAGATCTGGTCCGACCTGGCCACTCAAGAGGCGCAACCCACAGCCGATGATGCCTTGGGTGCATTGGCCCCTGAGTACCTGGATGTCTACGTCTCTGCTGTTCGAGATTCTGACCCATTTGGCTTCTCAGTGCAAGTTCTGGATCCTCCGAGTGAGTTGAGCGAAATTTTAATCCATCTCTACTATGCTTCCCCAACTCTACAAAAAGTCTCACTGAGAGTATGGAACAGCTGGATCTGTTCTGGTTCGGGCATGAGCTGATGAGTCAGGTGTGTCAGCTTTAGAAAAGCTCATGAGCGATTTTTCACTCCATCATCGCACGTCCACTTCCGCTTCTCCCGCCGGCTTCACTCCCAAACTGGGGGATCTGGTGTCTGCAAAGTTCACCGAGGATGATCAATGGTTCGTGCTATTCCTGTAGCTGATTGCTGTATGGCGAAGCTGAGCAACAGGTATCGTGCCAAAGTCAAGAGGGTATCGGTAATGAGGAAAGAGGCTTTGCTACAATTCATCGATTATGGTAATGAAGAAACGCTTCCTTTCACTCGGATCAGACCTTTGGATACCAAGTTCAAGGGTCTGCCCGGTCAGGCGAGAGATGCTCGGTTGAGGTATGTAGTTTTACCCACAACGTCACTCGATCGAATGTTGCTCTAGCCCGTTATACGCCCACGCCGGAAACAAGATGTGGAAACTGATGAACAGCTTCGTCAAGCTTCCCGCTAAGGACAAAGATTACGGTCCTGAAGCTTATAGACGGTTTGGTCGGCTCACGGAGGTGAGTTATCTCTTGTTTCTCAGAACA
This sequence comes from Tremella mesenterica DSM 1558, assembly GCF_000271645.1. NCBI lineage: Eukaryota > Fungi > Basidiomycota > Tremellomycetes > Tremellales > Tremellaceae > Tremella > Tremella mesenterica. The sequence continues at coordinate 1,393,027 of NW_006711229.1, forward strand.
TCTCCCTCACTGTCTTGCGTCAACGCTGTATTGTAAGGCTCACAAGCTCATGAGGCAGGGTAAAAAACTCGTCGCCAATATCGACCACAGGGAAGGCAGTCTACTGCATCTTCGCTTGATCGACCCGACCGATCCCAATTCTGCCGAAGATCCGCTTACATGTCTCAATGCGGACTTGGTGCGAGAAGGTGAGTATAGGATTATCAAGTCTGACTTAACGCTGATGATGCAGGACTAGCATCTATCGATAAGAGCTGTCGTTATCTTTCTGCCTATCCGCAGATTGTGAAAAAGCTACAGGATGGTGAGTTGTTGCTCACTGAATTACCCTCATAGCCTCCCGACTTGAATCCCTCTCTACTGTTCTGTAATGTCGTCCCTTGAATAAATAAGAGTAAAACGCCTATCTCAGCACAAGCGACTGGTCTGAAGTAGAGCTGACAATTAGCTGTGGAAGGAGCCAAAGCCGACCGTTTGGGAATGTTCGAATATGGCGATGTGAGTGAAGACTAGTACTGTGCATAGAACGATCAACGATCATCATGACAAGATCAAGAGAATCATAAAGGCATGTCAATGAGTGCATGAACTGCAATGCATAGTGTTTCACACTGAGAAGCATCCCTCACAAATGGTCTACCACATGACATGTCGATAAAATTCAGTCTTCCGTTTTGGGAGTCAAGGTGTAATGCCGTTCTAGGACCCGTTTGGTGAATTGTCCAAATGTTTCAGATGGGGATATGAAGTCGCCAATATCGGGTCTGTCATTAACATTGATCCTTCGTAACGAATCGATATGGAACAGGAGGACATGTCCGGCGTGTACGTGTACCAAGTTACTGGGCGAGATCACATGTCGATGGTGGAGATGAGATTGAATAGATCAAATAGAGGTAAGGGTACTAAGGGAGAAAGTTATATGGACTTACTGTAAGAAAAAAGCAAAAGTTTCTCTTGAGATCGTATTGGATGATTCACCCATAGTACCTGAGACGTAATGAGGTGTAGCTGCGAGTTTCCCTTCAGTCAAGATTTCTAAAGCTTCTCCGATTTGGAATCCTGCTAATCAGCTTTCCGTCAGATGTCAAATACCAGATCTCCCTCTGTCTTCTCTCTCTCTATTTCTTCTCTCTCTATATATATATATTTCTTCTCTATATATATATATTTCTTCTCTATATATATATATTTCTTCTCTCTATATATATATATATATATTTCTTCTCTCTCTCTGTGTATGTAAGTGTGTGTGTGCTCTTGCCTCATCTATCGTTTGAATCAATTCGACCAGCGGAAGGACACGAGAAAAAACTCAAGATAATTCGTGAAAATGTGGATGATGGTTCATGTGCCATCTGAGAAAAATGACGAGCGCACCTAAACAATCAAACGGTATATCAACCTTGACCGGTTTTCCTTTATCTGAACTTTCACCCCGAGGATAAATCCATAGACCCGCTTCTGTCGAAGGCGGTTCAATGATGTTAGGGGGTGAAATAGAGGAATCGAGGTATATGGCTGAACAAAGACCTGTGAGAAGGGAATGATCAAGATGTGTACCGCATAATTCATCTTGTGTGATTTGAGAGGATGATTGAGGGTAGTAATGTAATAATCTTGCCTAGATAGATTTCAGTTTTGACCCTTTTTCAAGCTTTTCTCAGATGTCTCCAATCATGTCAGAGATTATCCGTACGAGTCATCAAAGGGTAACTCGTCTATTCCTCCTGCTCCTTTTGTCCATCCTACAGATTGTGCCGTCATCCGATGAGGACGCCTCCGAAGTCCGATTCTTTAGCCTCCCTCCTCCTCTCTTCAACCATATGAGAAGTCATGCCATCATTTGAAGAGCAAGTTTGTATACTCGTGGAAGTTCAATTGACCCGAATGAAAGGATGGAAAGAGTCAAATCTCACTTTATGACAATTTGAACCTTTCAACAAATCCCCTACACCCTCACTTCCCTCTATACTTGATGACACTGATATTGTCAATATTCAGATTCAACATACTTCTCAGGAGGGAAAAGACATACCAAATGTTTCACAAGCTTTAGCAAGTGATAAACCCACTTCGTAGATTATCTTCCCTAATCTAATCGTCAATTGATATTCCAGAGACCGGAGGGGAAGATAAAATGTTGGAGATGACTCACGCTTTGAAAATGCGCTCGAATTCCTCTAATCCAGGTTCGTCAGGCCATACATTACCATGATAATATCCGCCCGTCAGATACTGCTGTGGCGAAAGACACGAAACACTTACTCTGGATAAGATGCCCGAAGAGAAGACGGAACATCAGGAAGGTCGGTCAGAGGGTTTGCATAGAACGATCCTTTCAAAAGGTCCGGTTTCTATCTTTCAGCAGCAGCCTATAGTGACGTGAGCAAGAGTAGGGCAGCAAGAACACGTCGTGGAGTGAAGTGATGATGATGGACACCCTGGAAGAGAGAGGGTCGACCGGAAATACATTGCTGGAAGGACAGATGCAGTATGGGCAAGAGTAGGGAAGTAGCAGTGGCGGTTTGGGGAGGGGGCAGGGGGGATAAAAGACGAGACATACACCAGTCATCACTTCTTTCCCGTGACTCCAACCAAACATATAACTCGTCTCTGGTCGAGCATACTTCTCTCTGTTTTGTTCGGGAAGTGTAGCGAATCTCTCTCCCAGTCGGAAAAGGTTTTCTCGTAGATGCTTATACTCTTCTGGTAGATCTTACCCTTAGTGTACATCAAACATTGGTCAAGTTGAGTTGAGAAGAATCTCACGGTGTCACCATGTACAGTGTTTTGTAGATAAGGTATTGTCGAAACGACTAAGGTGTTCACGAAGACTTACCTGAAATCAAGACGATACCCAGACATCCTAAATCATGTCCGAACGCTTTCTCTATATCTTTTCGTAAGCCATCTGGATCCGAAAGTAGAGTGGGGAAGGAAATGACCACTGGAGACACTGGGGAAGACATGTTTCTGCATACTGTATGCTGACAAAATGTGAGTCGTTGAGAGACGCGACAGGGAAGGGAAGCGCGTCGGTTAACCGGTTAACCGGCTTGTCCACCTCAATCTCGCATGAAAATAGAGTAGAGTAGAGTACTCGAGTATCTGATTCATGCTTCAAAGATTAGGGTACGAGTACTCTCAGCCAGAGGAGAATACCTATCTTCTGCTCTTGAAGGCAAGTGAGCTACCAGTGACTCTAAACGCCGTGTGTCCTCCATCGCGGGAGATATTTGACACCTATGATGGTAGGCTAGCAAGGATACAGACGTCAGACTTGATTTCCATCTGAAAACACCTTGCACCATCAGAAGTCTCTCCCTCTCGAGCCCGACGCTTCCCGCATCCAGCGACTAATACACAGTGTAGACTTGACTCAATGAAGCAAGATTGTGTAGCTCTCTATGTCGATGCCGCGAAGACGCCACCGCGGCTAAGTACCGGATCAAGTAAAGTTTCCGAAACGTCTCCTTGTTTATTCAATCCTACCCGTTGTTCAGATACTGCACAATCAGCTAAGCTTTAGCATCTCACTCAACTTTCACTAAAGTGGACTTGTTGTGCCAATTTTCATATGGACCAGTAGATCAGTAGAGCAATATTACGACACCTTTCCACTTTTGTCACCGTATCATCAAACCCGACTTACCTGAATTGGAAATTTCAAATTTCCATGCCGTCGTTTCACCACAATGACGGGTTCTAAACCTGATCATCCCCTCATCAATGCTTCGTCATACGACCCGAACTTCCCGTATCATCTCATTTCTCTTACTGAAGCAAAATGACTTGTTCGAAAATGAAACAGGAAGGAGATGAGATGTGGAGTGATCTCATCTCCCGTCAATATTTGGTATATAGGACGAACCCCTGTGAACCTACATCCTATCCTTCAGTCCAAGCTTTCAAAGTAACCTTCCAACATATCTTAGGTGACGAGTCTAAGAACAACACCAGACCATCCTAGGGTCATCACTCATCTATCAAATTTCGACAAGACTTTTCCACTTCCAGTTCACATGAATGAATTGAGTGAATCATACATAATCTACGATCTACGAGTCTGGTCATTTCAAGTCACCCGAAGATTACTAGATACATTTGACCAATTTTGACATCATTCACCGGGTGTGATCGGTATGTCAATCACGCCTTTCTTCAATTACATTCCACTTTCATCCTCTTTCATATTCTCACTTCTTGTTCCCATGTGTATAATAACTTGGTTCCCATTTCTCATCCTCATCCTACAAAACTTGATAGATTAGTTGCCACCTCTAACTGAAGCTCAGGATAACCAAGCAACGACTAGTCAAACCGATTAGACTAGTCAGACCATTCATACGAGGACCGTCTTCATCTCTTGATCAGAATCCGACCCAATGGACATGTCCCGCCAATTTTCAAACGAGCGAGCCGTTGTGGCTCCTCGGAAAACTTCTATTCCCCTTCCTCCTATCACTCAATCACCAAAATCAAAGGAAAGGGGCGCGAGCTTGTTGTCTGATGATATCTATACATCGAACAACCTCGCCTTGCTGGCTTCCTTACTTTCGGATCGGGCGACTTGTCTTCCGTCTCAACAACCAGAGTCCACAAAACGAAAACACAAGAAGACAAATGGACGTCATAAAATTTCTGGCAAAAAAGGTCGAAAACTTCCTTCCTGGGATATGTCATTCAGCCTGGAGCCCATCAAGGAGGAGGAAGAGATGAAAACCCAAAGAAGTAGTGCGATTCGACAATATGGTCGTAAGACAATTGTTAAGCCGATTGAACGCCAGTGTAATATCTATCCTCCGAGAGCCCGATTAGCCACACCAGAGCCAGAACCGGAATCGGACAATCATCGATTTGCCGACGTCTCGATAGATGATTGGTCCCTGGATGTGGAGGTGACGAAAGAGGAAGAGGAAGTTGGGTCTGATACACAATCAGAGATAGACGAGTTATTTCCTTGCAGGTTTGACAACCACAACAAGGAAGAAGAAGATACTATCCCAGGCGAGCATTCGTATCCCACACCCGCACCGACCGAAATATCCGATACCTCGGATACAGAGACGCAAGAGGAAGAAAGGAGTTCCTCCCCTGACGGATGTGATTTCGAAACAAGCAGATGGTCGAGAACATCGATAGAACACCTCTTGAACCCTCAGACTGAAGACTTTGAGAGGATTCAAGAGCCCCAAGAACGGCCAGAACGGCAAGAACCCCAAACAATCATCACCACTTACACACCCACTCTCAACCAATTTGCCTTTTCTCCAGTTCCCGACCTGATCTTATCTCCCCTACGTAATGTCCACCAAACACCCAACCTAAATCGAGGCTCATACAATTCTGAATCGTGCACCTACTCTCCTTCCTCATCCGGATCACCAGACAGTTTTCAGCTCGTCACTCCACACTACGCTCCTCGTCTACCTTCCCTCTCTAGACTCCCACAATTACTCACACCCAGTCCTCCCCACCTTCACATCCTTAACCCCCTCGTTCTCACACGACGAGGATCTGAGCTCAACCAGGAATTATGGCAAGATCAGGTTTCGAAAAACAGAACTCCCAAAGACTATCAACAATGTCTCACCAAAAACCGAGCTTCATTCACAAATGCCTCAAGCCTTCATAATTACCACTATTCCCCCAAAGCTAATGTCACGGAACTGGAATCCTTGATCGAGTCCAGGCTGAGAACTTTGGATCTTTCTCAGCCTCGTCATTCAGCAATTCACTCTCCAACATGTGAAGCAGCGAACCAAGCAAGTTCGGCTGATGTGCCCACATGCTCTGCGCATCCTCTTCGTCATGTCCTTCCTCTACTCCAAGATTTAAACCGAAACCAACATGACGAGGATCTTTTTACCCAATTGAACAGTTTCCGATTCCCCTCTCTGAAATCCTCAACCTCAGCCTCTGGACCTCTGTTGATCACCTCAAATGCACTTCAGCTGGATATCCCACCACAGGAAAGATTCAATGCCCTCGGTTTCCTGGAGGTGGAAGTGGATGGAGAAGGACGTTTCAGTGATATAATATCCGAAAAGTCAGACCAAGACGATGAATCATCAGAATCGGAATACAGCCAGGAATCTGAAATACTCAAGGAGGACGACTGCTGTAGCAACAGTGAAGAAGAAAACTGCAGCAAAGTTGGAGACCTGGGCTATGACGAGGAAGAGAATGATACCACTATCAGAGACTCGGCCCAGGGATACTTTTCACATATTCCTCCTTCCTCAGAGCCTGGTTTTGATCACCCGAGTCGTGCTGCTGCCGCCTTGAGGGATCACAAGCTGAACGCAGAGTTTGCTGAGCGTTTTATCATCGGTGATCAGCTAGGATTTGGGGGTTATGGCTTTGTTGTTTCTGCCATTGATCTGTTCGCCACTCACCAGAATGAAGTACACGTAGCGGTGAAGTTTGTGTTCAAAAGTAGGATGGAGGAGTCGGATAAAGCTGAAATGGTGGATAAGCTGCCCAAGGAGGCATACGTATTGAGTCAAGTTCGACACCCGGGGATCATTCTTCTCTTGGCAGTGTACGAGGACGAGAAGTTCTATTATTATGTGAGTTATCATACTTGGATCGGTAATATTGAACTTTCATTCAAAATCGTCTCAACCATTCCAGTCCAGTCATACCTCCTGGCACTCATTTGAATGGTGAAAGGAGAACCACGATCCAATTGAACATTAGATCCTGAGCGTATTTGAGGATCGGGCTGACCTCCAGGTCACAGAACTTCACGGTGACTCTTGGCGAAAAGGGGCCAAGACGATCGAAGGTCAACATTATCTAGAATATCTTGCCTTGTCCAAACGACCCTCTCAGCTTCCCATATTTCCCGAGGGTCACTTTAATCCTCCCATCGCTCAACATGTCAGTTCCAGACGCACTCAACCTCGTGTCTGTGGTGAAAGCTATTCAATGAACGACAATGCTAAGCTCTTGGCGCAACGAGCACGTTCTCCTCTTTTGAAAGCTCAACTCGGGTTGGAAAACTTGACTCCTTCCCCGTCTCTCACACTGTATACCATAAATGGAGGACGGAAGGACGAGGAGAAGAATTTGAATGAACGAACGGTACCACCACAAATGATACATACGAATTCTCAAGAGAAACCAAATATGGAACGTAGACCGAGTTACGATCTCTTCGAATGTTGTGAGCATGTAAGATTCACCGATGATCAAGCTAAAAATATCTTTAGACAGATAGGTTGGTTTCTTCTTACATAATTTCGAAGTAGGACAAAAATTTTAACATCAGTTCAAGCTGTTGCTTACCTTCATATGAGAGGGATATATCATCGAGATTTGAAAGACGAGAATATCGTCATTGATAGATATCTCAGAGTGAGTGAATTGTCAAAAGATGTTGAGGGGTTAAGCTGAAGGTTTGAAGGTCAAATTGATCGATTTTGGTAGCGCGGTATTGGAAGATGATTTTGATAACCCTATCCAGTACTCGATGTATAGAGGAACGGCAGCTTACGCTCCACCTGGTAAGTTTTCTTCTCTTCTTTCTCTCTATCTCTATCTCTCTGTATTCATATACCCTCGGAGAACATTGTTCATTTGATCTTCAAAATAGGGGAGATTTTGTAGGACGAGCTGATGATTCAGAAATCTCTAGAGGAATGTATTACGAAGCTGCCAAATGTGACGTCTGGGCACTAGGAGTCATATTATCCATCCTTCTCACTGGATCAGTTCCATTCCCTCATGTGAACGATGCGGAGGCAGGAAGGATGGTACTGAAACGACCTATTTCTAAGCAGGCGGAAAGTTTGATGAGATTATGTTTGACCGTCGAGGCAGAAGAAAGACCGAATATATGGAAAGTGAAAGCTCATCCTTGGTTGAGGCAAGTCCCATTGGTCTTTTGATCCAATGTTTTCTTCTGTTTTTCACTGGTCGTACCTGTTCCGACCATAAACGGAGAGGGAGAGATAGTAACATGGAGTCGGATAGGATAGTGAGCGGGTTTGAGTATGTGACTTGGAATGGGATGATGAATTGCGAGAGATGGTTGAGAATCGTTGTATGCTCTTAATGTGTTGTTTTGGGCCATGGTTCAATCATCTAGGTTGCATGTCATGTCTTTCTTGCTTGATTGTATGCTTTGTCGATCGTCAATTTGTTCATGTTCAAGTTTCACACTGCCACACCTGGTCGCCCAGAATCTTCCCACGGTGTCGATGACTCCAAGCCAACCTGAGACGAACAAAGCAAGACGTTTTGAAAAAGATGACCATATCTTAGCTATGCTTTCAACTCATATGCACTGTTACGTCCCATCTTCTTCTCCAGATGTAGAACTAGAAGCTAGGATATATCTTCCATCATGGTCAGAGAAAGATTCATCTTCGGTAAAACCATTATCGCCACAGATAGCGGAAGAGAAATTAAAGCAATGGTATGGGTCAACCTCAGGGACAGGTAGTGATGGAGAAGTGCAAAGACAGAGAAAAGTGATAAGAATGGTATTGGGTGTACATCCTTGGAGTCGATTAGGTGGTAATATGCTTGATCCGTAAGTTCACCTTTTCCACACTTCGCTTTATCATCCTCACCCCGCTGATCCAATTCAATTCACTATGACGTTTCATCTTCAAACCTCATCCATTTTGATACACCATAACGAATCCAAAGATATGTCGTATCAAATGTTTAGTTTGTCAATTGTGGTAGTTTCACTGACTCAAATATGTGAAGAAGTAAGTAAATACAAAGGATGTTAATTGATATTCAAGCGTATTGACACATTCACTCGTCCCCGCCGCTCTCAGTCATTCAAGGACAGGAGTGATCACCATCAATATGCGAGGTGTTGGCTTATCAGGAGGATGGCAAGCTTGGTTAGGGTCGGATGGGGCTGGTAAGGATGTGATAGCGGTTGAAGAATGGATGGGGAGGATATTGGGTGTGAAAGAGGTTTGGAGATTGGTTTGTTTTCTCTGACCTCACTTCCACCCGCCGCACCCGTTCTCCCCCCATCACCACCTCCGTTGATCTCTACCTCGTCTTTTTGATATTCTCTCTTCCTCGCAACCGACCACTTTCTGTGAAAGCGTGACACTCTTCCTCCTTCTCACTAATTATTCCTTCTCGAGTTTATGGGCTATCTATTTTGGAACCACCGGATCCCTGTGACACTCAACGAAGTCCAGGAGTATGGCTGGGATGTGGATGTTTAGCAGAAAGAGAAGAACACAACCAGCGATCAATCTAATTCACCCACAGGGATATTCATGGGGAACCATGTCCGTCCTCTCGCCCGCACCTTCTCCTCCCCTTCGTCTAAAAGGAATCTTCTTGGTATCTCCCCCATTGTCCATATTCAAACTCACCGCTTTCGTTTCTTCTTCTCTCTTACCCGCCGCCCTGCAGACAATCTTGGACGATCCCGAGACGTCGAACACAGCTTCAGCGGATCGGATACGAATATGGATGATCCACGGTACGGAAGACGAGTTCACCAGTAATTCCGTCTATCATGCTTTCTCTGAGAAATTCGAAGGAAGAGGATTACATATTGTTGAGATACCTTCTGGAGGACATTTCTATAGGTCTCAGGAAGAACACGATTTGTTGACCAAGACGATCAAGGAGTGGCTGGAGTGAGGTGACTAGTTGGCATGGAGGTGACACAATTGTCCCATTTTATGAACAACTTTTGAACCCCTAAAAAGTAATGTTTCCCTTGATCCCTGATCTATCGGTGCGGCACGGCGAACGGATGTTTCAGGAAATCCCGGGTTTTCGGACCTGATTGTTCTAGACCCAATTGACCCTTGAGTTTCTCCGATCCGAGGCTGCTGTTCACCCGCGGCCCGCGGCATGGGTTTCCCCCCCCCCCAAAGAGAAAACTCGGCCTTCGGGGAATATGACGTCTGGATACTCTCCGAAAACCACGTGTCATACCTCTGGTGGCTTGTCATTCGTTAGTTACCCCTCAAAATCCATTTTGAGGGTTGTCAAAAAAAGAAAAACAAGTGACCTTTCTTTCTCTATTCTCTCCAACTCTTACTCCTTCCCTTCTCACCCTCTCCCCCTCTCCCCCGTCTCCCCTCTATCTAATCCGTCTTCGACCCTCCCAAAAGAGGAGTCCTACCACACAGTCCCGGCGCATCCGGAGAACAAGAGAGAAAAACTACCAGAACCGATCAGATCCCATCCACGGTAGCAGCACGGTTCCGAATTAGGGGGAGGATCCAAAAAGAGGGTACTACTCTTTTCTTTAATGTATTGAGACGACACAACACTCTTTTTTTTCTCTACTACACTACTATCAACCATACTGTCTTTACGTCTTTCACTCTCTTTCTTCCACTGACTGTAAAAAAGAAAAAAAGAAAAAACATTCTCGAGATCTTACAGTGGTGGTCACCTGTAACTTGGTTACTTCAAATTAAAAAACCCCTCGAGTGATCACGATCAACTATCAGTTTATAACCTTCCTTTAACGGCATCCCTTCCTAAAACGCCAAGAAGTGCAACATCTGAGTATAACGCCCCTCGCTCCACTCAAAGATCCGTAAACGGTGGTGCGGTGCGATATTACAGTACGGTCAGTTTTGTAATCCCATCTCTTTCTCTTTGTATACTTTGACTAACAAGCAGAGCTTGCTATACAAACAAAACATTCATCTCTCTCAAAACCGACAATCCTTTCAATTACACACTCTCTGATTTTTCTTCACATTTCGAATACTCACTCTCTCAAAACGAACTTGATTTTTAAACATCCCTCATCGATATCTCCATTGAAAGTCGACTAAAATGTACACATCAAATTCTTTTTTACTCCTTCTCTTACCCCTCGTCGCGGCATTCGCAGATCCAGCTTTACACAAAGCAGCAAGATCTAGATCTAGACATCTCCCAGCGAATCCATTACAAATCCGTCATAATGTCAAAGCGCGACATGACGAACTCGAACATGTTTCCCCAAGAATATCAAAGAGGGATTCTTATAATGGTCGAGCTACATTCTACGATGTCGGTTTAGGAGCTTGTGGTTGGTGGAACGTAGCTTCGGATTACATCGTTGCACAGAATTCCGATCAATTCGGATCTTCTTATCCTTCACCTAATTGTGGGAAATCTATCACTATTTCTTATGGTGGGAAAACGGCTGTAGCTCAAATCGCGGATGAATGTCCTACTTGTCCTTATGGAGGTTTGGATATGAGTAGATCTTTGTTTGATCATTTTGCTGTGAGTTGGTAGTTCCCCCCACCTCTCTTTAACAACCATTTTGACCTTCGCATCTCGTTATCCTCCCTTTCCCCTTTCCCCCCTTCTGCTTCACTCGATACGCCACACTTGGTCCTTTTGACAATCCTCAGCCATTCAATCGGTTTTTCTTCTCCGGACATACCCAGTATCTTGCTCTGTGAGCTGTGTGGAACATCGGCTGGAAGAAGAAAAACGAATAAAAATACTGACTTTCAGTCCGAAGATGTAGGAACTTTTCAAATGACTTGGTGGTATAACGATGGTTCTTCTTCACCAACAACGACCACCACCACTACTCAATACACTCCAACATCCACTTACACACCACCGACATCAACATACGTAGCACCAACAAGTACTTACACTCCACCTCCATCGACATCTACAACTACCACCGATACCTCTACTTCCGTACCTACATCCACATCCATTTCAACATCTATCTCTATCACCGCTTCCACTTCCGCGTCAATATCCGCTAGTGAAAGTATAAGCGCTTCGGCGAGTCCTAGTCTTATTCCTGTGGCTGCGATGCAGAACAGTACAGTACCCATCACTTCGAATTCTACTGAAGTAGGTGATGTGGGTGATGTAGAGGATCATCAAGTTCAGATGCAATTAGGGAATTTGGTTTTGATGAGTCAAGCAGTGGCCACGTTAGGTCAAGTGGTCGTTGCTGCTGCGTCCAGTTGAGGATAGTCTTCGTTCAGTTGGATCTCGTATATTCATGGAGATTTCTTCATTGGAGATCTTGCTCTTTTGCTTCATTTGACACTCCTTCTTATTGCCATAACAAGTGAATTGTACGGGATGAATGAAATTTGGAAAGGAAAGAGTGAAGGAAGATAAATGGGATGGATGAGAAGGAGAAAGTGGTCAAAGGAAGTGAACGGGGGATGGTGGAGCGTGGCTCAATTGGTCTGGTAGCATGGACGATAAACACTTTCTTTCAATGAAGGACATTTTGACATTTTGACACGTTATTTACATTTTGGGCTTTGGGTAGTATCTATCAATTCTTTTTGTATCATAGTCACCCACTGTCCCATGAACAATTTTGCACTTGAAACCACTTATCTTCCTACTCTGATAATCATGAAGAGAACGGAGTATATGTCCAAAATGCATCGTTGTTATCATGCTTTCATCTGACCCTCATTCCCCTTACTGCTGTTTGTGTTGAGGTACAGCCCGTGAATTCATGCTGCGTCTGGATAAATCTGTCATAACTCGTTGTCAACAATTTTTAACTTTCATAACATCCAAACCATCCAACACCTCGATATCTCCTGTATTTGTATCCCACGACCACACCTAAAAACCGGGACATGATTCAACAACAAAACTATCCTTTACCCTTTCGTATTCACCCTCGACCATTTGCGCTGAACGGATAGATGTGAAACCGTAGACTTTTCATCCCTCCCACGCACTGGTACTCAATAACGGTCCCCCCAAAGCTGCCTGCGCCATACCCACACCCACATCCGACCCTATTCCTCCGTTTGTGGACATTGCCCCAACACCGAGCATGGGACCTAAAGAACCATTGGAGCTGATATACGCCTGAGAATTAGATTGAGGGAACAAAGCTAGTGCTTGTTGAGGAGTGAGATTTTGGAAAGATTGTCCTATCGTTCCTCCATTCGCCATACTCTGCATTCCATTTCTCATTCCTTGCATGATTTGGTTTCCTCCTCCCTGTACCCCTCCTCCCACGTGGTGTGAATTTTGGACGTGTTGAATATTGTGCATGTTTTGGATTCCCGCCATTGTCAGACCCGATGGTGCGGTCGGATTCTGAGAGTTGGTAAATTGTCCGTTGTTGCTTCCACTTTGCCTACGAGCGAGTTCTGTCTGTAATTGTAACATGGCGGGATTGACCCCTCCAACATTGGGTTGTGCATATAAAGAAGGAGCAGAAGAAGGCTGTTGATGTTGATTTTGTAATTGTGGAAGAGAATTTTGATTATGTTGTTGATTTTGAATCGGTTGTTGAAAAGTAAAAGAATCCTTTCTACTTGGTGTCATCTCACTCTGACCTGATGTTCTCCGCTGAATACCCTGCGGCGTCGAAGAGTTTTGTATGGGATATGACTGAGGGTACGTATCGGACGTTTGCATATTTTGATAAGGATATGGAGACTGTGTATGTGATGCCGATTTGGGAGGATATGAAGGCCGAGACGGATGACCAGGTTGAGAAGAAGAAGAAGGAAAAGACGAGACGTCGAATTGTGATGGATGATTTTGGGTGGTGAAAGAATCGGTATTTGGTATTGATGATTTCACAGGTGAATGTGATTTAGGATCATGTTGAGATGTATGACCGTTACTGTATTGTTCCATTGATCCCATGTGATCTGTTTGCTGTGGCGTAGACTCAAGTAATGGAAGTGGAGATGGATTAGAGGAAGAAGGAGAATCATCGGATGGAGGGACAGATGTAGATGTTCGTACGGGTAATCCATGAGTGTAATAACGTGTAGAATGTCGGTCGACGAGGAAAGATTGAGTGTTGTAATCCCATTGAGGACCTCTTTCACTTCGTGCTCGAATCAGGAGTGAATTCCTATTTATCAATCAAGAAACTTGTTTCTTCGTATATTCCAACATCATGACACACTCATATACCCTTGGAGAAAGGATATCGAGCGAAAATCACTATATCAAATGTGAAAACTCACCAATAACTCGCTCCAGTTTGTATCTCCCCCCGATCAACCTCTTTCCTTTTTCCTGTGGACATTGGCGTCTCCCCAACCTGAATGTTTTCGACTTCCTGAACACCTCCTGTGTTCCCTTCACTTTCTATCGGTGCGTTGTCCGGAGTCATAGGTGTCACACTCTCCCTAGCGGCCAACATGGCCAATTTCCGTTTAGTCTTCCAATGCAACGGCGGGCTGGATTGACGTTTCCTCGCCACCGAGTTTGGTGGTCCGGGTAATGGTGAGGAGATCGATGGAGCTGGAGGAGGAGTAGAAGGTCCCGCGTAAGGTTTAGGAGGAAGGAACGAATCGATATTCATGACTTGACCATTCTGCCGGGCTAAATCCCGGGCGATCATCAAGACATCCATATGGGGAGGATCGGATGTATAAGGTGATGGTGAAGGTAAGAGGAGTGTGATGGATTTAGGAGCGTGGGATCGTGGCATTTTGTATGATTCTTTCCTTCTGTTATATGATCCGATGGCTTGAAAAAGTGGATGAGTCAGTTTCAATGTTTCGAAATCTGATGAAAGCTTCTAAGAAGTGCCGGTGGTCGGAGGTCGGATGAATTTGGTGAGAGGGTCCGACAAGTCCCCCGCCAAAATGATTCAGGCCAGTGTTTATTCACACGGATGTTTGTGGGGTGCACTGATGAATAGGGAGAGATCAGAGGTGGAGATTAGAGGAGAGTGAAAGACAGGCGCGAAAGGGGAAGAAGGAAGAAAGTTGAAATCGAGAAAGCTGTGAGGAAGCTTCGACCTGACTGACAATGGGATCATGCCACGTGTCATTCACAAATAATTGTCAGGCTGCTTCCACCTTTCGAACCGCTGTGTCGCCATCTTGACGACTAACGAGTAAATTAATCTAAACTACTATTAGCTACAAGGTATTCAACTGATTCGATGACAGTCAGGAGGTTGAAACACTTGACCATTATCCCATGCTCCTTAGCTTCATCCAGATACTCCTTTTGTACTCATACTATATCTCAACATGTGCCGCCCAATCTGCTACGTCCACATCCAGCATCACCGCCCCTTCCTCCATTCCGACAATAACCATACCTACCTTACCTTCCCTCCTAGCCCTCTCTCCTCTTAACTTGTCTCACCCTTCCCTGTCACTATCTCTTCCACAATCAGACTCTCTATATGTAACTCTCAACCTATGTTCCCTATCCTCCAATACCTCTCTCCTCCCTACCATCCGCCTATCTACCTCCGACCCACCCAGCTTCATTCTCGGTAGTCGGACCTCTGTTGATGTGACTTCCGGCGGATTCCATTCTTCTCCTAACAAACGTAGTCGGAGTGGTATTACCTGGGAACTGGAATGGGATAGAGGATTCGCAAATTGGACCTCTAGCTCTCTGTCTGCATCCGTCAATCTACTCATCGGTCTTGGTTTGTCGGACGATGGGATTGACACAAGTGTCATCACAAATGCAGATGGTAATGTCGTTGTTCAAATTGGTCTTTCCTCCCAAAGTAAGCTCATCTTTCACTCCACAATCAGCAAGCTAAGACTTAGAACCCATCCATTCCCTATCTCCAACATTCCCTTTGCTGGGAGATACGACCTCAACCACTGCTCTCATCTTTTCTCCTATACTACAATACTCACCCCAAATTCAACCCACGTACCCTGTTTACACCTTTCCACAAGCTCAACTCACACTTCCTTCTTTCTCCCCATCCACCCCGACCAACTTCAGCTCAACGAATATGTCGTTGATGCTCCTTCCCACAAATGAATCTCCCACTACTCAAGGTTTGGATCATTCATCATGCGCCGTGAGATTGGTGAATGATACGAAAGGAATATCTACGACGAACAATATCATTTTCAACTCGTCAGAACCTACTTGGATGTCTGTCGGTGGGGAAAAAGGGTTCAGAGTGTTTTGGGTTGTAGGGGGATTGACAGCTGGGGGGACGAATTATACCGCTTGGGTTGTGGATGATCAAGGAATGTTGAGTCGACCCATATGGTTGACTACCAAAGAAGGTAAGTAAGCTACTTACGTTGCTTCACATTCAAATCAAATATCTATTTGCACCCTTTACTTAGTGATTCCTATCCTCTGCATTGTGCCGCACTTCTATGGAAGCCTTGTCAATTCCATTTGTTCTTTTGTTGATAGCAGACACCTTTCCATGTCAATTAACCCTTCCAACTCCACTCTGTCCCTCTATAGGGTATTCATCACCATTACCTATCAACTCCACCGCGGTTACTTCACCATCAGGTGACCTCATCTCTCCCACTTCACCGATCTCAACTCTCCCACAGGCGATCGTGGATCTCGTCACCTCTTCCCTCGAAGCATTCTCCGTCTCACTCACTACGACAGCTTGTGGTCGAGATCAATATTCTCACGTCTCAACATGTCTAGATTGTTACACTGCATATCGAGATTGGGTATGTCGGGTTACCATCCCACGATGCGGATCATCTCTTCCGATCTCTTCTACTTCCCCATTTCAATCCCAAAATGTCATCGCCCTCTCTTCCACAACTCAAGGGACGGACATCCAAGAAAGACAAAACTCAGAGCAAGATCTACGAGTAGAGGTACGAAACTATGACGATCGAAATTTACTCAAGCAAATCGAAATGAAAAGAATCAACGACGACGAAAAGGTCCTTCCGCCAGGTCCATTTACAATCCAAAGAACTTCCACCTCCGCTAGAATCCCCTCACTTGACCCAGTGTATACATACGACTATCTAGAACTCTTGCCTTGTCTCTCGACGTGTAATGCGGTCGATAGGGCGTGTCCCGCTGTACTCTTGTTCCGATGTCCGAGTAGGAGCGTACGTACGGCTAATGAAAGTTATGCCTTCTATGGACATGATAATGATGTGGGGGATGGGAGTGGTGTCACCGGTCAGTCCGCTAGCGATAGATGGGGGAATGTGTGGTGTAATGGGCCTTGATGAGCCTCGATGATCTTTATCTCCAATGTCGACTTCCCTCGAGTGGGATACCACCAGAGACATGCAGCCTGTCGAAGGCCTCATGGATGTCTGTCTATATAGGGTGGACTCGCACCCCAACGAGAGGGAGCCGGTCACCCAGCCATCACCACCGCGAGCCATGTTCATTTTGATGTGGGTAGGTCTAGAAACATGACGTCAGATGGGTGGTCCCATTCAAAGCATCTAAACAAATGTGGTATACATCTCATGAATGTCATTATTCTACCCAAACTCGTACCGTTCTCAACATACGTAGATATCGTCAATATCCTTCTAAACATCGTAACAATCTCGAACCAGCTTTATTCCACAGTCAAACGATATTCCACCGAACAAGTCATCATATCATCCGGAGCCAAATCAGCGAACCCATACACCTTCATCCGACCAGATTCGAGTATACGTACGCAGAATTGCTGACCGTAACGTTTGCCCACTACTCCTTCCTGCTCTACTCCTTTCTTCCGACCGAACCTGGTTTCGATACCAGAAGTCTGAAGGTGGGTCATGGGATGGGGTACGAATTCCCAACATGCTCCCCAGAGCGTTCCAGCTTCCTCGGTTTCGGGCTCGTTTGAGGTCGTATCGGACGCTAATTTCAGCGAAGAGACGGGCAAAAGGTCAGGGGTGAGTGGGAAGAGAATAGGACGCATGGTACCGTACAATAATGGGAGCCATGGGAGAGCGGTCATTTGTGGTATCGAGGCGAATGTGGAGGTTTTGTCAAAGCTCATTACTGGCAGGGAAGGGTGAGTGAAAGTTCCTATAGCTGCACTTGGGGAAAGGATTGGAGGATCGGAGATGGGAGGGGTGAGTGAGGGTGGTGGGTAGAGTGTTTGGAGTCTGTATGTCAACTTCAGCGTCGACACACTCATCATTTGTAGCGTAGCACTTGAGTGAAAGCCGACTTCCCAATTAGACGTGAGAGAACGTGGATATCTGAAAAGCTGATCGTTGGTATTGTAGATAAGGACGAAACATAGGATGACCAAATGCAATGGAGATGTTCTTGTGAAGGACAGACTGAATGTTTTCCGGGTTGAAGAGAAAGAGTCAGTACTCTACTCACCTTCCCACCCAATCCTCCTTTTCAAGTCCAGCGATAATTTCCACCAACCTCATCATAGTCCAACCCATCACAGCATTTCCCTCTTCAGCATTACAAGCCATCCACCATCCTATTTCATAATCAGGAAGCATTACCAAACCAGTTCGATATCCAGCACCTAAACCAACATGTAATAACATTTTGACACCTCGATGTGAACAGGTCCACATACCCATCCCATATTTCATATTGTCCAACCAAGGGAAGGCGAATACAAGTGGGAAAAAAGCGTCCATTTGCGGTACGCAAGCTTCTTCGAACCTTTTAGAAGTGGAGAGATATTTAAGCCATAGTGACATATCTCTTGCAGATGAGAAAAGACCGAAACCACCATATGAAGTGACGAGTGGAAGAGGACAGGTAAGAGGTTCAGGAGTACCAGTAGGACTGTATTGAGCTGCAGCATCCGTCGAACTGGAAGTGTAGGATGTAGATGTCATTCCTATTTTTGACACAAAGGACGATACCAAAGAGGGGTAGGTATCGCGAGTAGAAAAAGACACTTTGGTTATCAAGGTCGGAAGGAGGTCGTATCCTGCGTTACTGTATTGAAACGCTTTTCCTGATTTATGAGTAGCGGGTAGATGGGCCAAGCGTTCTACCTACTGAGTCAGCTTTGCACAAATGCCCAGAAACATTCAAGCCAGTCGACTAAACATGAGATCTTTGATGGGAAATTTCAAGCGAGATGTTGACTCACCATATCCATCTCCCAATATTTCTCATGATACCCCATGTTCCATCCTGGCATACCTGATCGATGACACAACAAGTTCCGTACCGTCACCTCATCCGCCCCGGGTGTGGCAAACTTGAAGTCCGGGATGAGCTCCTTGACCTTTGTGTCAAGCCCTTTAGGAGTTTCGGTGGTCGTAAACTCTTCCGCTGCAATGATGGATGTGAACAATTTGGTCAGGGAACATAGTGGGAATCTGGTCTGCATCATCAACACAGACAGGTTTCGAGTTCCAGTAAAAGACTCACCGAGTCAGTGACGGGCAATCCGGGAGAAGCCTCACCGTAACAGCGGATGAGAGTGTCTGTGAGGTCCGTCGAGGAGGCTAGTTGTCCTGATTTGGGAAGACGAACAAGGCTCAGTACAACCCCTGGAACAGAGTATGAGTCCATCAATCTCACGAGAGAATCATCAAAGTCCTTCGTGAGGACAGTCTCGAGGTTAAGAAGGTGTTTCGTCATCTTAAGCGGTATGAATTTGATTATTTCAGTTGCCAAATAACGTGTGAGAAGTAAGAAGTGGAAATCAAACCAAGAATCCAGTAACATATGTACCAGACGGACACCCTGACGACAGGAAGCTTATCTGACGGCGGTAGCGGGTCGTCCTGATCGGCCTGAAGAATTTGCCGGATAACCGAACACCCTTTCCAACTTTTGAACCCTGCATTTGGGAAACCTGCATGCCATCAAGACTAGTTACACGTTAGCGGCGGACGAGAATCGGACAAGATCCACTTACAGAGCTTGGGGTACTCGAACTGGCCTCGCCAGACTCCGGCAGGGTCAAAAGTCTCAGCTTGGACCTCACGGGAGCCCCGTCGAGGGCATGAGGAGCGGATCGTTTTCGCCATCGTGACGGAGTGCGGAAAGGGATCTTTCCCTCCACGACCATCTCTAATTCTGTGACACTGACCATCAGATAACATCGCCAAGCAAGTGACACATCACTGACCGATCACGGATCCTCTCATTTTCCGGTTGGTACACTAATGCCTCCCGATACGCTGCCAAGGTCGTCACCAAGTCTCGTCTGCCATATGAGAAGAAGCTGTTTGAGCCAACATCATGCAAAAGGACCTACTTTTCGTGATGGTCCCTGGCAAAGTCGACCAAAACGCGGAATCGATCTTGCTTTTGTTCCTCCGTGAGGGAGGTAGCATTTTCTTTCACAAACGGCATGGAACTAAGCGTTTCGGAGTGAGTCAATTCGGCCTCACTTTCAGTCTTTGATTGAAGTTCCAAGACCTGCAATGTTGGTCAAATATTTTGATCATGGAATTGCTCACAATTCGCTTTACGTCGTCCTCTGTCAGTCCCGACGGTTTGACAGGTCCATCATTCTTGACCATGGGGCGAGCATTATTTGACAGTACACTAAGAGGCACCCGTGTCGCCCCAATAGATGTACGGCTGGTGACAGACACAGTACGCGCCGGCAACGACACCCTACGCATGGATGACGAAGTTGCTCGGACAGAACTTGGCCCTCGGATTGGCAACGACGCTCTAGGTCTAGGGCATTGGGTGGTGATGGGATCTTCTTTGCTCGAGTCTGCAGCTTAGCACGTGTCATCTGGCGGTGACCCGTTGACTAACCTGGTATGTCTATGTAAATTCTGTCCTTGATCTTCTTGCTACGATCACCGAACCTAGCTGTAAGCAGCCGTTCGCGAAAGCCTCTACTCACTGTAAGGTGTTGAATGTACCGGCTCGGTATTTCTCCCCGGGAGCCACGCAACAGATCATCAGACATCGTGAAGTTCCTCCCAGAGAGTCTTGCATGAGCCTAGTGAGCTTGCAAGTCCGAAAACTTGGCTTTTGGCCGGCTAATATCTGATCCACTATTCTTCCAAGATGTGATAATGAGGTGTTGATCGCTTTGCTCTACTCATTTCAGCGTCCACGTCCAACTCAAAACACGTGAAGAGACTCACCTCTGCCATGCGCTCCTTATCGTTTCCCGTCAATCGGTTGTTCTCCGATCCAGCAAGGTCGCATAACCACGGGTCAGTGCGAGTCTAATTGGAGTGTTAACCTACCATGATTTTCCCTTTCGCCGTTGAATGAGTCTTTTCGTCCCGGATCTCAACATGTATGGAGAGGATAGCATGAGAACGTGAGGATTGACTGTTGAGCTTTGTGGACGCGGTTTTCCGTCGTGCATTTGCGACTCTACACGTTTAACATGAGACCTAATCGGCCATTACCCAAAGCTCACTGGTATACGGCGTCAAAGTCTCCCATCGACCCGATGGGTAAGACGGTAAGACCAGGAATCTGTGGCTGGCCTTGACTCTCGAGTATTTGCAGAGGTTGGGGCTATTTAGAATGAGCCTCCGATCTTCTTCCCACGTCTGGCCTCTCACCGTATTGTCTGTTCTATCGGCAAGAAGGTCATATACTTGGTCCTTCAGTATCTCCTTCTCCGTTAGCCGAGCCCTGGTCGCTTTCGAACGCCGAAACACACAAGATACGTAACGGAGACATCGACATTCCGACCCGAGCTACCAGCGCTGTCGCCCAGTATGCTCTGAGAGGTTCAGCTAGCCTCGACGGCGTTACAGACAGCACAAATTACCTCTACGACCTGTGGTATGATTCCGGGCTCTTCGGATGTACCTTGCATAGTCTTCAAAACATCAGCTGGCTCATCTCTCGGGAACTTGCGACACACGAAAGTCTTGCCACTGCCCGTAACGCCGAACGCTACGACCGTCGCGTTCTTACGGTCAGCTCACTTCTATAGGTCTCTATCTGCTCACTTGACCCGATAGGACATGCTGTACTCTGATCAGTCAGCTTGAGGGACACAAGGAAAAGGTCGACTTGCAGAGGTTGTACACCTTCGAATACGGTCTTTTGAGATGAGTGACCATCGTAAGATCTATCGTACCTGTAGTGTGAGTCACAGGGGGAGTCAGGGGAGATAGATACACGTACGAGAATGTAACAAGGCTGGATCCAGCGGAGTTCAGAGTGCTGATGGTATTTGAAGAGACAGAGAGATGCGCTGGGTTGAAATGTCCGTCGTCGACGACGTGAGGTCGCACCCTAGCATGCGCTTGAATGCTTTTGTCCTGCATGGTGCTGAGTGATTATTCGATTCGGAGCACGTCAGTATCCCGGTAGATGTCAGAGAAAAAGACAGTGAATATGAGTGGTGTTCGGAAGCATGGACATTCTTGTTGACCCAAGTAGAGTTTTGATCAACCCCCTCCATCGGTCAGAGCGCTCTATCAGTTGCAACTCGGAGAAATCCGATCTGACATGGATTTTCTACTGTGAGGAATCTGCGCTGAATATGGCTCTACCAACATGTGAAAGGTCGAAGACGACGTATTCCCCTCGTCAAAAGCAAAGTAAGTAAGTTACTATGAGACGAGCTGGGTTATCGACTTTCTGTACGGTGCGTCGGTGACATACCGCCACTCCCGGCGTTTTCGGCGATTTACACCGATCACCTACCAGAAATCAAAATCAGTCGCGTCAACAACCAGTTTGACGACGAACAACATCACTGCGGTAACAATGAGAACCTCTAATCAACCCACAGCGGCCAGGCAATCCATCTCACGCCATGTAGATCAGTGAGTTTATCCCCCATCACCTCTCATACTCGATGCTCACCTACAGACTCATCGCTTCCTCCTCCGACCCGCTTCATCTGGAGAAATACAGAGATCAATTTCATGAAAGGGCTCTCAGAGATGTGACAGGTCATGGCAATGACTCGGCTTTGGTACTGGACCCCAGTAACCCGTTACTGGTCAAAGCGGAGATGGAAGCTCAGAAGGTAAGTCTTCCCCCTCACATTCCGCATCGAGGCAAATTGACCATGACAGGATTACTTTCGCCGACTAAAATTCACTTACCTCGAACAAGAGGCCAAGAGAAACTTCCTTTTCTCAATCACGGGTGATGAGCCCCAAGTAGTGCCACCAGGAGAAAACGAAGAGAGAGGTTGGTGTTTTTCCACTCCTCGACCCTGTGTATACCAAGCTGATGACTGCAGAAATAATCAACGCGCAGAAGAAAGCAGCTCTGAAAGCTTTGAAAGAGGAGATTGCGACGATGCAACAAGAAGCGGTCCAACTTGCTCGAATGAATGCTCAACGTCAGTTACAAAACTCCTCAAGTAGCATCAGCTGACAGGTAGGCCAACTGAATTTGTCAAATACCATGACCGAAGTGCAAAAAGAGCAGAAACAGATCAAAGAGATGGAGTTGGAGTTGCAACGTATACGAACCACCTACCCTCCAGATCACGTCAGTGCAAAAGATACATGAGCCGTAAATGAGGGTGCTGATAATTCCTCAGAGATTAACTTCGAGTCAAGCGGAGAAAGTACTCGACGAGCAAGTAGTCGAAATCCAACGTTTGACAGAAGAAATATCTACAACTGTCGTTGAGACGGATAAAGCAAGGGAGGAAGTGACTCGACTCGCCAAAGAAGTCAGCATTCTTCGCTTGGAAACTTACCTTCTGCTGATGACTGCAGGTACAGCGACTTGGTCCTCAACGAGATAGAGAAGAAGCACGAGCGAAAGAAGTCCGAGAGGGCAGAGAAGCAGGGGATACAAAGGTGGACGAGGTCTGTCGAAGGTACATTCTTTTACCGTCCAAACTTGACTTCTGGCGGTCACTCATCCTGCAGTTTGTCTGCAAGCATCGTCACGTATCGAGGTATCATGGGAATCCGAGAAATTAAAGCACCGTCAGATCGTGAACTTCAGTTGACATACGACGTTCCATCTAAAGATCCTATCACTCTCATCATCGAGTTTGATCAATCCAAACGGTTAGCAGGGGCTAGGGTGAGTACAGCAGTCAACATTCCTTATCGCACGATATGGCAAAGGGATATGTTGACGTTCAGTTGCTAGGTAGCGATATCGATATCGGAGAATCTGTCGACCACTGCGTAAGCAGCAACGACGTTCCAGGTCTCATCGCAGATGTTCTCATCAGGATTCGATCTCCTTTATAATGTGTGTTTGTGTTAGTTGTATCATTTTGATTTCTCCTATCTGTATACTCCAATCATCTCACATTGCACATACTGAACACTGAACTAAGATTGAGTGAGGACCATTGAGAGAAAAAATACCATCGTTACACATCTGTTTTGACGCTGTATAAAGGTGACTGACCATTGACTAGTCATCCTTTCTTTTCCACTCCTTTGTACTCTGGCACAATCATACTCACCTCCTTTCTTCTACTACTGTGCTAATCGACTATCTCTCCATTCGTACATCTACACATGTTGACATCTCCCACCCGCATCAGGAGTAGCTGACAAGTCTAATTTCTTTCACTTTTTGACCTAACAAAAACAATCATCGATATTTAACACACAAATGTCAAATCAACACAGCCACGATGCGGCTCTCGTGTTCGAAAATGATATGGGTGAAGAAGGAATCACAACGTCCCATTTCACTTCGGGTGATACTCCTACCGAAAATAACCGAATGTTGGGCAGGAAGAAGAATAAATCTAAGATGAAAGGATCGGAGAAGAAGAAAAGGAAAAGAAGAGTATATACATTCCAAACGTATAACGGTCTGAATACAGGCTCTTACGATATAGACCATTCCGATGAGGATACTCCATCTTTCCTTTCGATGGAAGATATAGGGATGCGGGAGGTAAGAGAGATAGTGGGAATTGGGGGAAATGAGAGTTTCAAAACCAAATCATCTCAAGATGGTCAATCACAAAGAGATTCATCTCAATTGACCGTAATTTCAAATGAAGGGGAAGAGAGTCGAAGGTTTATATGGCGGATGAAAGATTTTCGTAGACCACAAATCTCCTTGATATCGCATAAGGGGTATATGATACGAGAGAATATTAAGTGTAAGTAGTAGAGTGTTGGTGTGGTTATATGATAAATCTCCCACAGGTGAGTTTCATCAATGAGCATGTGAGAGAAAAGAAGACAAAGCTGATGTTGTAGTTGTATCAAAATGATATACGGATCTTTCTCCTTCGCATGTATCAGTACGATTCCACTACGTCATCTTCATACCCCCCGATCTGTTCCATGCGGAAAGAGTAGAGTACCAATCAGTCATACCTGTTAAAATGTTACAGAATAAAATGTAAAAGATTTATCATGCAAATGCAATGCAAAGTCTCTTCAAACTAGACAAAATCATCTTATCAACCCTTGAACCTGTCCATCCTCTTTATACCTCGTTAAACTCCTCATCAACTCCCTCGCTTCTCTTGCCGGTCGAGCGATAGCGGAACCTTCCACCGCTACACTCGCAGACACCTTACGGGCTATATCACCCACGACTTCGAGTTCGTAGAACGCTTCTGGACATGTCTCCAATACGGACAAGATCGAAATACTGACCAATGCTGTGGGAGGGGTGGGAGCTGCTAGGAAGGTACTATTAAGTCAGTCATCACTACCTTATGCAGAGAAAATACATGCGTTCTTGAGTGAATAAGTGGGTAATGTGAGAAGGTGGTAGAGTGAGACTTACTCTACTATAGAACGTATACTATCAGGATCATTCTTTGCCAAACCAGCAATGACCTTTCCAATAGCTTGATTATAGTTTTCTACTTTTATCAGAGTCGAATCACAAACGAAATCAAAAAGCAAGTGAGAGAAAGAAAAAGACATACCATGCCGTCCTTCCATAAACGCCTCCTCGACAAGATCTATAATAGCCGTTCTGGCCGCTGGACCAATATTCTTTCCCGCACTATTACAAACGGCCGCAAGGGCTTGTACCATCGAAGGTGCAATATCCTTTTCGCTAGATTTGATCCCACCTATCAATTCCGTAATGAGAGGATCTACTCGAGTCTTCAAAGTCAATCATCACTCCGCAAAACAGCAAAAGTAAGAACGAAAACCCACTTGATGCTTCATCAATTCCCCTAGACCAGCTGCTGCTCTAGTTCGGACAGAAGCTGCAGCAGGATCAGAAGCAGACTTGACGAAAGTTCTTGTGAGTTGGGGGTGGAAAGGTCGGACCAGCTGAGGAACCTCTTCTAGCAGTACGGTCAAAGCGAGTAATCTGTTAAATCAGTCTCTGAACAAGCTTCTAACGTTTAACTCACATAGCACTCTTGATCTGAGGAGCGATACCTGCTCCTGAAATCACACGGATGAGCGGACCGGTGAGTTGAATTATATATGGTTTGATGGCTGATTCTGTCGTTCGTTGTACTAATTCCCCAATACCCAAAGCTGCTTGTTCACGTTGTTCTTGTGTTCCCGAAAGAACACCAGCAAGAAGGATAGGAACGATAGATTGAACACCTTTTGGTCTTGAAAACCCAGCAACGTCCACACCTGATATAGCGGTTGACTCGATAGATCTACGGAGAACGACAACGAGATCTTTCAGATCGTCTTGTGGGATAGTCTTGACGAAATTATCTAATGCCTGCCAGGCGGCATTGACGACTTTTTCAGCAGGGTCGGCGAACATTGAAATGAGAATTCGGATCCAGTCGACACGATAGTCTGAAGTGTCGGCAGTGTTGACCTGACAGAATGTTCCAAACGCATGACAAGCACTGGCACGTATTGTCGATCGTGGATCCTTTGCCCTGAGGTGATTAGCACGGCCACGGTATGGTGATGAAGACGTACCATTCCATGAGCAATAATTCAAGAACATGAACTCCGTCAGTATCAGTCACGGACGATAGAAGAGATTCTATGGCTGCTTGTAATTCCGATTTCACATCTTCCGACTTTTCATTCTCTAACGATTTGATAAGTGCGCCTAGCACAGTATCCAATCGACGGTTGAGTGCTGTACCAGCAACCTTGACCAAAGAACCCAGGGCACGAGCATTGAATGCTGTGATGGGTTGAGCAACGAGGGTAGGGATGAGTATTGGGAATACACTGTTCGCGCGGACCTGATGAGTCAGTTGAACGTCTGCAGGAATCCAGTGTGAACTGACACTCATGACTTCCTTTAAAGCCTGAAGGGCAGTCTCTGAACTCTCTCCGGGATTACGCATCGCTTCCAGTAAAGTGGGGATGGTTTGATCGACAGCTTTGGTTCCGAGGAAATGTTGCATAGCGTCGAACGTCTTTGCAGCCGCCGATCTGACAGATGCTTCGGGGTCGACCAAGGCCGTTCGGACGGATGAGATGATTGCATCTCCGTAATCGCCAAGGATCTCTTTGTTCGAAGCCGCCCTCCCACGTCAGCTTCGTCATAAATGTAGTTCTCTCAGCTCACATGACATCGGCAAAGGCGAGACAGGCTCCCTCCTTCGTTGCTGCGTCCGAAGCGGTGATGGCTTTCTGCAAGATGGGAATGATTTCTGAGAAGATTCTCTCTCCATTCTTCCTGCACAATTCTCCAAGTGTCCTGGAGGCGGTCTGCATCGTTAGCATCAACGTCCCCTTCACAAAGACTTACCTCCTGCTGCTCGATATGAAGGTCTCCAAGAAGACCCATGATGAGCTGCATGAGTACCGGCAGAATTTCTCTTGTCGTACGAGGCGTGTCTGCGTGTGAGTCTCATATATACGAAGAAGGTGAGGAGCTCACTCTGTACCAGTGCTTTCCAGATATGGACAGACGCTTGTCTGACTGTACTGACATTGTCTTGTCGAACAATGTAAAGAGTAGCAAGAACTCTATCTCGTCTCTCTGGTCCAAGAGCTGCCAGCAAAGCTTTTCGTGCGTTGTCTGCGTTGTGCGCAGGTACCTCTTCGTCTTCCAATTCCACCTTCCCGCTGATACCCGTGACCCGGTATAGCAATTCTCCAGTGAGGGAGATGGACGATTGCTGGAACAGTCAGTCCACAATACATCGATGACGACTCTTGACTCACTCTGATCCGCCAAGAGCCATCGAGCATACCTCTCTCCAACTCAGGGAGTAGAAGATCGACAGCCTTGCTCGAATAATTGGCGATAATCATCTTACCTGCGCGCATGGAAGCCTCTCGCACTGTTCGTGAGTAAGGTCCAAAGTCTAAACGGCATGACTGACCGAACTCTGAGTCGTCCGCTAGACCATTGAGAATGGGCGGTATGATTCTTCCCAGATGAGGTGAGAATCTGTGCCCGAAAGTAGTAGGTAGGTAAACCAGTAAGGAGATGAAGCCTTCTCGTACATATGCTCGAGGGGATGCAGTGTTGGCGATGACATCGGGTAGCAAACCCTCCATTCTGTCCATACCCAGACCAGATAGAACTTCGGAGAGTCCTTGAGCAGCGCCTTGTCGATCAACCCCGCTCGTATCGGATTTCAACGTATGAAGCAGCTGGTTGACTAATTCGGGGAAGTTCTGTTCGCCTAACCTTTCCACTAAAGTACCCAGAGACTTGGCTGCAGTGGCCCTAGCCTCGGGGACGGGGTCGACGAGGACTTCATGTACAAGAGGCATTAGCTCATTGAGATAGGGCACCAGGTCTCTTGATTCTGTCAAAGAAGCCCTACGTTGTCAGCTCAATCACGTATATCACGCCCAACTCACATGTTGCCAACGATCTGGACAGCACGACGTTTAATCTCCGAACTTCTCTGTCGTAGACCTCTATCAATGATCGGCATAACCAACGCCAATGACGGCGCGTCAAGATAATGCTCGAAGGAGGTTTTGAGCAGAGCCGATAGCGCTTTGGTGATATTGGCAGTCGGATCGGCTAGAGCTTTCATCAGTGTATTTTGGATTGCTTTCACTTCAGGGTTGTTGAGAACCTCGCCGAACCGTTTCAAGCTGGTGTTGGCGGCCGCTTTCACTTGAGCATGTGAATCATTGATGACTCCAGTCAAATGAGGAATGATGGTCGGAAGGGATAAAGATAACTGTTTGGGAGCACAGAATGCCATGGATCTGCGCATATCAGCGACTGGTGAGCGAGCCTTCAACCTACTTACCCGAGAAGCTCGATGGATCCCTTTTTGATCCTCCATTGCTTTTCTTCTAGTCCGTTCAAAAGAGTTGGTAGCATGAGCTTGACACAATGACCTGAGATTCGGGACATGATGATCTTGGCGGCGTCTTGGGTTGCTTCTCGGACGTCGGCGTTGGTATCGCCGAAGAGGGCGAGTAAGAGAGGGACGATGCTCAAGATATACGGCTCTGACTTTTAGCCTATGACGTGAACAAGACATCGCGAGATGACTTACCGAATGCCTTGCCAAGTGTTGCAGAGAGGGTTCTGCCAATTAGCATCCATGTGATGAGACGTATCATATGCTCTGCCCTAGTCTCTACCCCTAGGACAAGCGGGCGCAACGTATGACCAAGACCTTTTACAAGCTCGAAACACCACATCGCAAGGTAATTGTCGTCAGGTCGACAAGAGTGAAGCAGATACGAGATTATGACTAGACTCACTCGAAAGCGAACAAAGCCCCCTGTCTGGCTTGATACGATCCCTTGTCTTCGGCAGCCTCCTTCAGCTTGTCCATGAGTTCATACTCTTTGATCATGGTCAATCCTCTCCCCTTCACCACACCGGCTAAACCGTACGCTGCTCCTCTTCGCGAAGCATATTTGCTGCCCGTGGTCAGAGTGGAGAACAACTTGTCCACCAAATATTCTGCCTCATCTCCCATGGTTTGGACTAAGGGAGGTAAACAGTCAGCCACAGCAGACTGTACCAACTCCGAGGGAGTGTTGAGTGCTTCCACCAGACGGTCTACGACTTGAGGAATACGCGAGTCTTGAGGATCGAGATGTCGAGCAAGGCGTCCGAATAGCTGCTACATCAATATTTCCCCTTCTTGATTTCACCTGGTCGTACGATCGCGCTTGGTCAAACGAGAAAGAAAAGAAGGGAGTGTGTCTGGAGAGACTCACAATTACAACAGCTTCCTTGATATAGTCTTCAGTTTCTGAAGACCCACTTTGCCCACCCAGAGTTCCCTCGAACATCTTCATAAGGTCCGCCACATGCTCACCGCCATGAAAATCCACCAACGCTGTGCTAGCCGCCAACATAGCCCTTCGGACTTGTCCATTTCTGTCACCTAAGGCTTGACGAGCGATCATGAATTCGAACATCGATACGACAGCGTCTGCCGGGAACAGAGGGGACAACTTCTCCAATGCCAATGCGACGGCTATCCGGCTTTCGAATGGATCTGGTCGGTTCAACGTTTCAGGAATCACCATTCCAAACCTATCGAACTCTGGCTGTAGCTCTCGAGCCTTGTCCGCATATAAAGCTTGCAGTCCGTCCAGCGTGGGTAAGACTTGAGATGGAAATTGCTGAGCGGCAGTGGCGAGTGCACTGGCGGTGCTGATCCGAACGGCGTTGGTGTCATGCGTAAGATATGTCAGAAGAGATGATAGGTACGTCTCTGGAACATCGAGACCATTGTCTTCCCATAAATGTCTGGCAAGAGAAGAGTTTTGATCGTCCGCATCATGTACTGCAATCCACAATTCTTGTGAATAATCCATGTCGGTGAGGTCGACAGGCTGCAAAGCCTGCAGAACAGCATTGCGAACGTTGGCATCTTTTGACAGTGTACCAGCGATGAGTCGGTTTGATTCTTCCAACGTAGCAACGTCCTTGATGGCGGCTCCTAGATCAACTAACGCAGAAGAAGCATCTTTGGCTAGTCTAGAATGAGTGCCGATGATATCGATGAGCATTTGGATAGTGTCCAATCTAGGGAACGCATCATCGGCGAATTCACCACAACACGCAGCGATGATGTTAACGACGAGGGTGAGCTGTTCTTGTGCTTCATCACTTTGGGCAGAGGGAGTGCCGATTCCGCCAAGAGAAACGACACGAGCGAGTAGAAGACTGACGAGAGAAAAAGAGGTGTTGTCGAGTGGGGTTTGGTCTGCCACGAATTGAAGTTGATGGAGAAGTCGAGTAACGAGTTCACCGATGGGTTCGTCCAGATAGTCTTCCGGGACTGAACGGGAGTTATAGCTTCTTAGAATGGCTGCAAGTAACAATCGCCGATACTCTCCTAATCTTTGCGATGCTAGGGTAGCAAACTGTATGAAGACCTTGAAAGCTTCGTCTTCAACAAGGAACTCGCCAGAAGCAAATACACTCTTGAGCATGGCTTGAGCCATCTCACCGACGTGTTTCATGACCACTTCAGAATTGGAAGCGATCAAGCTCTGAATGAGCTGTATGCCTCGTGCAAGTCGTGCTTGAGTGATCCGAATCCGTTCTCGAACTTCAGCTTCTCTTGCTTGTTCGGTTTCCACAAGAGCCTTCTGTTCTTTTGTCAAAGCGGGTCCATTGGACTTCTTTTGGGATAATGAAGCGCGAACTTCCTGTTCCCATTTTTTGGTGGCATAATCCCTGGAATTCTTGTTCTCTGGCAGATCTTTGTT
Source organism: Tremella mesenterica DSM 1558 (assembly GCF_000271645.1). NCBI lineage: Eukaryota > Fungi > Basidiomycota > Tremellomycetes > Tremellales > Tremellaceae > Tremella > Tremella mesenterica. The sequence goes on from NW_006711229.1 coordinate 1,424,139, forward strand.
GTGCGATAAGACTTCCTCGTCAGCAACCCGTACATGATTCGATAGACTCACCATCAACGTATAGGTGATCAGAGGGCGTACTCCATATACCACGTTCTTCCTCTCCAATGAAGTCTAACGAGGAAGGATCTAAGTCGCTTCGTACTTGCGAGAGTGTGGCATTCACGTAGATACTGGGACATAGGAAGCATAATGTCGTCAGCGCTCTGTAAGCCGCTTGAGCCATGTTGGGATCCTGACAAGTCAGCGTTGCTCAGCATCAAGGCACAGACTGACCCGTGGCGGTACAGCAGCAGCCTCCCATATGTGTTTCAAGATTTTCTCGCTCATGTCCATGGCAACCGTAGTCGGATCCAAGCGGAGAGACTGTACCAGAGTGATCCAGGATATCTGAGCGTCTTCATCGATCCCCGGGTGATGTGATAAGATCAAGAAGTCGATAGCAATCTCTTCTCGCGCCACTTGAGGGGCAGTGAAAGCTTCATGGAGGGCTGCCTGAAGGAGTCGACCGACGTCTCGAGATTTTGATCTGATCCCTCCCTCATCATCTCCTATAAAAGGGAGATTCTGATGTGACACCTCTGCCTCGAACCATACTGTGAGAGCATCTCTGATCAGCCAGCTGATAGTTTTTGGCTGAGACCCAGAGAGTTTACAGATGGCTTGCAGAGTTGAACGTCGAATTTCCGAATGTTTCGAGTCGAAAGCCAGATGAATGAAGGCGTTTCCCAACGCGACTCTGAACATTAGCCCCAGTGCTCGTTTGTCATTCTTGAGGCTTACCGGATGGTATGGGTGTTCAGCTTGTCCGACAAGGTGGTAGGAACCATTTCCAAACTTCTCAACAACCATAATTCGTCCTCGGCCGCCGGCAACCGGGCACGCACCTTGTCATTCAGCAGGAATGAGGGTTTAGCGCCAGTCGAAAGGATCATTGTCATATGTGGACTCGTGAAAAGCTGGGCGCACTCCGTCACATTGGCCAACGGGCCTAGAGTCAATGCGACGACCACAAAACCTTCCAAAAACCCTCCAACAACGGCCGGTTGATTGCTTGTCGCACTAGCCAACGAAGTCGCTAGCGCAGGCGTGATTGAGTGAATGAATTTCCATCCTTCAGAAGAGAATTGACCTCCTCTCTCATGTACCTTCCAAATAGCAGATCCCACGGCGTGTGCCACTCCTCGACGTGAGGCCAGCTTGATTGAGGAGAATTCTTTGACCAGGGTCGATGTCGACGCTGGTGAGATCGTCGTAGATGAGGTCAAGGAGTATGAGAGATGAGGGATTATTGCAGTGCACAAAGCGTGAAGAGCGGCTTCATTACTTTCTTTGCTGATGAGAGGGGAGAGAGTTTCGAAAACGATAGCCGAAGTCTGATCTGAGGGAGGAAGGATAGTGACCATGTCGAAGAGACACAAACGATGCTCGGCACTGGCGGTTTTGCCACTTTTGGGTAAAGCGAGGATCTCCGTGGTGACTTTGGCTAGGACCTCGTGGGACTGACAGCGGTCACAAAGAGCCGCCATAAAAGCCACTGCCTTCGCTCGTGTCTCGACATTTGAGGATTTGGAGGCTGACAAGGCTGCGGCGGTAAGTTTGCCAGGTAGGATACTAGAAATGTCATGTGGAGAAGAAGATACAAGGTGGGTTGTGAGAGGCAAAGCAATCTCAGGAGAGCGTAGGAGCATTCTCTCGGCGTTGGGAAGAAGTTTAGTGATCAGGTCATCCGAAGTGACAAATTCACGTAGAAACTCCTGAAATGCAGTCTTGCGAATGAGCACTATACCTACCACGAACAGAGAGAATGACTTACAAGAACATAGTTGTGCAAAGCCGACTTTGCGCCAAGGACATGGGTGGAGTAAAATGTCAAGTTAGCATCCTGCCCGTCAGCTATGTCTAGTCCACGTGACTCGCTCACCTTTTGATGCTGAACAGCTTCCCTTCCATCCCTCACCTTCACTTCTTTAGCTTTACTTGGCGCCCGTAATCGGAGAGCCACTCCAATGATATGGCCGATAAGTACCGAGAGTTTCACAGGGTTTGTGATGGTTCTGGTAAGAAGTAACTTGAGGATAGAGGGAAGACCGTCCCTAAACTTGGATGTGAGCCCTGGTCCACATCAAGCAGATTGGACTTACCTCCCTCAAAACCCTCCATATTCGTATCCCTACTTTATGTCTTAAACGAACAGCCTTTGTGGCGCCCAGTTTGTCCATACTAGCCTCAAAAGCATCAAGCAAGTTCTTTGGTTTACGTCTAACTCTTCAGTTATCCCAA
>NW_006711229.1:1426521-1547866 GCF_000271645.1 Tremella mesenterica DSM 1558
CCTCGGGTGTGAAGGAATGTTGTGAGGATACCAAGTATAGTCAAGATGTACGGAAGAAAGATAGTCGATGATACACTATTACATCAATCATTCATCAACGCAAACAACATAGTATACGGGACTTACCTCTTCGCTGAACTCAAGCATTTCTCAGCCCCGACCATGATAGACTTTGCTACCTTATCCCCAAGCTTCAGAGCACTTCCAGTCGTTTCATCTCTCTTGATCAACTCCATGAGGAAAGGAACTACATCGTCTAACTGATCCCATGTTGTGAGGGCTGAAAGTGTCTGTAGTATTCTCCCCACGATCAGGGGTGTTTGCTCGATAGGTGGTGCTCTCTTTCAGCACATTCAAATCCATCATGAAGCACAAAGCACACTCACAAGTAGCTGTGATGTACAGATATCTCGACAAGAATGTCTTCCTCCGTTTCTGACTTTTATCCAACAAAGCTCCTCGAATCTGAGGAAGCACCGACTCCCAATCTACTTCCTCCTCCCTTCCTACGTCGTCTGCCTCCGGTACATCCTCATCTTCCTCTTCATCCTCTATGGGATTCTGAGCCGCTATCTCATTCCGAGTCAGAACGGAGGTAGAGGATTCAGCATCGGATGACTCGTAAGGTTCTGCAAGATCAGAAGATGCGGTGTTCAACCAAGAACCAACTTTAGCCTTTGCGGACATGGAACGCCGACGGCTCAATGTACTGAGAGTCGCTTTGGGAGGTATTTTCGAAAAGTTCACTGGGGTATGGGTTGAAGAAGGAGTTTGGGAATGTCGAATTTGACGACACAAGTCGAAGGGACACATTCGGAACCGAAAGACTGTATGCATGCGTCACAATCGGCGTTAATCGGATAGAACAATCTAATCCTAACTCCGAAATCTCCTTTCGCCACACTTGAGGACCCTGCGGGTAGATAGTTTATATTTCCGCCCCGTCTCCTTCTGCTCAGGTTTGGGTTGAGGCTTTGTGTAACCTTCAAAACTTCATCACCGTTAGTCAAATCTCGTCTACCATCTTGGAGATTGAGGAGAGGCAAGTCAGTCAGGATAAGCAAGTTAACTTCCAGATGCCTACCCGGTTCTCCAGAACCCGCAAACACAGAGGTCACGTCTCGGCCGGTCACGGTCGTGTAGGCAAGCACAGGAAACATCCTGGAGGTCGTGGTCTCGCCGGTGGTCAACATCACCACAGAACCAATTTCGACAAAGTGAGTCTTCACTTTCGTTTCTTCTTCATGACCGCGTGTATCCGAATGATGTATTCTCCATCGGAGAACGGCATGTCGCGAAACATCAGTAAAAATCTCTCTCTAGCTACGATCGGATGGAATGTGATAAGAACAATTAGCACAACAGTCTCAGAGATGTCCCTCTACAAAGGTATGATTCTGATGACAGTTCCATCCTGGTTACTTCGGTAAAGTTGGTATGAGGCACTACCATCTGTTGAAGAACCATTACTACCGTCCCGTCATCAACATTGACAAAGTGAGTTTTCGGTCACTTGGGTGGCAGATCAATGAGGGACGCTAACACATAGCTCATCTCTCTCCCCGAGGCTCAGGTCGAAGCTCCCGAAGATGCCGTTCCCGTTATCGATCTCGTTCACCTCGGTCACTTCAAGCTGGTAAGTCTTTCAGCGTTTCTCACTTGGCCTTCGTCCTTCGTGCGCCGCCAAGTGAACAAGGATGGACGTGTAGAAGTCAGAGAGCATGGATTGACTTGCAGCTTGGCAAAGGCCGGATCAACAAACCATTCATCGTCAAAACACGATCTGTGTCCAAGTTGGCGGAGGAGAAGATCAAAGAGGCAGGTGGTGTGGTCAAGCTGGTAGCGTAGACTCTGTGTGGGCTAGTCGCATGATGCAGCATGTACATGGTACGCTCTCGGCAAATACTGGCCCATTTTGGAGCCATCTCGATCTGGCCGATTCCTTCGACCAAGCCCCATCTGGGACTCATTCGCCTGCGTGTGCTCTGAAAGGTCATGGTGCCCAGTGCGGCTGGGGCGCTAGAGCATCTAACTGTAGCTGAATAATCACTTCCCAAATCAAAGGCTACTTGCTGTATTGAAAAAAATTCCGGCCAGAGATGCATGCACGCGCTACAATCTCGAAACCTATTGAACACGAGCAGCAGTACGAAGGTTGTCGAGAAGTTTACCCTTTGGCTTGAGGAACTATTGTTGTCAGCAGAAAGCTCACATAGTGCAGCCTGGTGGTTGGGAGATACAGAGAGCAAGGTACGTACCTGAACATAGGCGCCGTCGGTCAGAACTTGTTTCTGGGCATTGAGTTTCTCGTAGTCGGGACGGTCGAGAGGAGTGAAACCCCACTTCTTGGAGACAATAATCTTCTGTCTTCCGGGGAACTTGTAACGGGCACGTCGGAGAGCCTCGATGATGACCGCTTTGTGTTGATCACGGCATCGGATAGACATGATGATCTGGCCGCTGCGGATAAGCCATCTGCGTCTCCTGAATACATGCCAAACCGACTGAAAACCACCCAACGCAGTCACGGAGCTGTCTTGAAAGTTGTGCGATGAGTCGATGGAAAGGGGAGTGGGAGGCAAATAGTTGATGACTCACATGTTCACACGAGCGACGGAACCATAAGGTTTTCCCCAAGCTCCACGCATACCCTGTTGAAGCCTATCGGCACCGGCACAGGACAACATTTTGTTGATACGAATGACGTGGAAAGGGTGGACACGAACACGCATGTGGAAAGCTTCCTTTCCTGCTGTCTTGACAATGTATTTGTTGGCACAGATACGAGCCGCCTCTAAGGCTTCAGACGAAAGTTGTTCATATTCGTCCGAGACGAGATGACAGCAGAAGGGGAAATCATCGACAGGGGCCTTTTTACGACCGAGATCGAAGATTCTGATCTTGGGGTCGGGTACACCACGGTTGTATCTCGACTTGGGATAACTGATGAATCAGCATGACTCATGTGACTGGCTTGGTTGGAAGATCGTTATGAGACGAAAACTCACGGCTTGTTCTTGCAGTAACGGTAACAACGAGCGGGACGACGACCCATCTTGGAATCCTGAGGAGTCAGTGATACTCCGAAAATCTTTACAGCGATGCGAAAAAGTGGATAACACGAATTTGGAGTGATTGATAATCCTCCACACAGCACTGCACACTCTCCACGATCCACTTAAATCTATCTCTCAAGGTGACCGCAGATGCTGAATATACTTCTCTAGATAGTAGGAAGGAGGACGGGAAGAGGGTGATTGGTGGCAAAACTCACTATCTAGATGTTTGGTGGGAGAAAGAGAAGATGTAAAGGTAAGATGTAAGCCGTGGGGCTTGGCAAGACAGAGGTGAAAGGGAGGGCGGAGTTTGTTACTTTTGGATAACGCCGGTGTGGCGCTATACGACCTCCACTTGGTTCGATCGCTCTCTGCTACTTACCCTCCGTCCCTTCCACCCCTCCTCTATCAGGCTTTGAGTCATGTCTCTCTCGTCGGGGCATGAAGCACAGCCGCTCTCTTTGGTCCTGCCGTTCACGAAAAACCTATTTTATGACCCCTCTCCGCTCTACTCGACCCTATATGATACTCTCGTCCGAGCTGTCGATATTGCCTCCTTCACCGTCATCTTTACCTCTCCTGGGATCGAAGAATTGTATGATGTCTTGCAACTTGACGCTAGGCGACATTGGTCCGACTTCCAGTCTTTCCTGGGGAATGTATATGCAACACTAGGTGCTGCACAATGGTGTTCAGGAAAGGTGTTACTCCCTGTCGACGTCCTCTTCGCTCGGTCCGATCTTCTGGTGGAACAGTTAGTGAATGCTGAGGGTAGTATCCTGGTTGCAGATGGTCAGTGAGACTTGTTCCTCACTAAGCATGCTAATCTCCTAGGTGTGCTTCCCGACTCGTCCCCACTGCTGACATCCCCTCGGACCACACGCCTCCAACTTTCGATACCTCCATCGACCGGTGACAGCTCATTCCGGGTGAAGTCGAACGTCGAGACCAGACAACCACCGCCAGTAGTAGCCCTTGGTGGTACGTTCGACCATCTTCACCCTGCTCATAAACTTCTCCTTCAATCTTCTCTCTTTCTCGCCACTCGGAAACTCATCATCGGAATCACCGCTCCTTCCTTACTCGTCAACAAGTCCAATGCGGCACTTGTGGAGTCTCTCGAGGTTCGAACACGAAATGTGGAGGACTTCCTTCGACGATGTGGAGCTAAGATACCTATACGAGCGAAAGAGATAAATGACCCACTTGGTCCTACCGCATGGGACGAGGACATTCAGGCTTTGGTGGTAAGCCGAGAGACTGTGGCAGGTGGGGAGATGGTGAATACCAAACGGCGAGAGAACGGCTTGGGCGAGTTGGAACTGTTCATCGTGGATGTCATTGCTGGACCGAGTCATCTCTCCGGTCCTGCACCCACGGAGGATGCAGAGGAAGGAGTAGGTATTGAGAAGACGCCTCGCGAGGGAGTAGAAGGAGAGAAGGAATTGGAGGAATGGGTGAAGGATCTGAGTAGAGTGGTTGATGAGAATCAACTTAAGCAACTTAAAATGAGCAGTACGACCATTCGACAGTGGATTGCGGATCTACAGGTCGAGGGGGACTGGAAGAGGTAAGGCACCGCCAAATACCATGTGAGTTAATCATCTCTTAGTCTTTCATCTCCATCTGTCCACACATCTTACCTCGGAAAGCTACCTGCCTGAGACTTCAGTGTAGAGTATACGTGTTGACACAGTAGTGCGCATCGAATATGGTAATATTCATCCCTCGAGAATCTTGATCCGGACGAATGTCCTGTATGAGCAAATACATACGTCGTCGTGCGCCCAGCAGTGACCCAGGCTTAACTCTCTCCCTCGCCTATCCGGGTCTAGGTCGTCCTCTCCCACACACCCCATGACACAGTACACGGAATTGTGTGGAATGCAGTTTCCTTGCCGCGGTAATATCCCCTGCTCCGTCTCCCGTGAACCCGTGCCCAGCCCTTGCACTACTCTTTTTGAAAAAGTCATCAATATGATCTGTGCATGATTATAGTCTCTGGGATGTTATGCGGTACGCCAGGGTGACTGCTCCATGCATAGTTCAGAACTTACGGTAATTCCGACGACCGACGCCGAGGATGGTTGTATAGTTTCACCTCGTGCCTGCCCGCACATTCATTGCCATCAGCTGCTAAATGCTCTTCTCGCACTAGACTCATCTTCTCTTCTCTTCCGTGACTTCTTCTTTTCCGACTCACTCTTGACCAGTCGTCACTATACTTCAGACAATCAACGAAACATTCATCGGCTTTACGTTCATCACAACTCATGCGTATCGACAGCATCATGCCTTCCAATTCCGACCCTCCTCCTCTGTCTTCCCCTTCTCCTTTCCCATCAACTCGCGACTCACCTCCTTCGGGACCCATCTCACGTGCTCTAGCGCTCCGACATTTTAAAGAAGTGAGAACAATGGCTTCTCTCGGATTTCAACGCGTCGAAATCATCCAAACTGACAAAGGTCCGATCCAACTCTTCCGGTCAGTCTTTCAATCCACCATCACCTACCTCACACGTAGCTCATATGACAGACATAAAGATAGAGAATTTGATTGTTCTCTTTGTATCGAGAAAAAGAAAAGATGTTCATTTCAATGTTTACAAAAACATCGAACTGGGGCTTTCATACCACGTCGATGTGAATTATGTAGATCTATTGATCATTCTCGCAGAGGTTGCGATAGATGTTTGTTCAATCATGGACTTCTCATTTATGTCGATAATGGGAATCTCATTTTCAAACAGAAAGGGAAGATTATACCTTGGAATGAACTATCGACTTTGGCTGAGAGTGGTAGACATTATGGGAAAGAAAAGAAACGTCAAAATGTTGTTGGTGAAGATGAAGAGGTGCAGAGGAGGAAGAAGAAAGTGAGAATTAGTTTGACGGTATCCCCAGATGTGAGTTAAAAATTATTCTTTGAAATACTATTCATACTCTGGATCTCTTTTGGAGAACCAGTAATGGTGTTTACAAAGTGTGGTGTATGAATTTGTGGAGAGTTGACATCGTAGACCAATAAAAGTCCAACAGACCCCTCAACATCCGATACTGCTGCTTCTACTTTATCACCTATCCCTCTGAATTTTTCCGGAAACGATATGTCTAGTCCTATCGGAGAAGGCGAAATGCCATATATGCGAACCCCGATGAGTTTGACGAATAATCCTCAAGATAATTCACCTATCGCTCCATCGGATGAGATAGGGAATGATATTGAAGAACACGATAGTGACGATAATGAAGATAGTGATGATGACGATGATAATGAAGATGAAGATGATCAAAGTCTGTCCACGATGGATATGGTGAAGAAACTTGCAGAGCTGAGTAGGGATTTAGAGAGAAAAAATCTCCTGGACAAGACCCGATATCAGAAAATAAAACATAAACTAAATCAAGTCGAACAAGAGAACAATTCAGTCCATCAACAACATGCAGAATTACGACGAATCAATCAATCCTTGATTGAAGATAACGAGCAAGTGAACGATGAGAAAGCGAAACTCCGAAATTTGCTGGAGTCATCTCAAACTGCTGAAATTCATACGAAGGAGAAATTAGATCAACTTCAAGTGGAATATACAAAACTGGAGACTTCATTACAAGCAAGTCAGTTAGCCGAAGCGAACGCACGAAGACAAGTGGTCGAAGAAGAAAATGTGAGATTGAGAGAATCGTTGGAAATCGCCCAGAAAGGTTTGACAGAATCATCAATAACGACGGAAGAAATGAAAATGAAGTTGGAAAATTTGCAAAAGGATGTTAGAGGTGCAGAAGCTTTGAAAGCGGAGAATCAAATGTATATAGATCTTAACAAGGTACTTCAAGAATCCATCGCTCGAGTGAAGAAAGCGGCAGATTTAGAAAGGGAACAGAGGGATAAACAAGAACAGACGATGGAAGATAAACACAAACGTGAGATACAAGCGAGGGATGATCATTGGCAAGGAGTGATCATGAGTAAAGATGTGGAATATCGTCAGGTCGTTACCAAGTTATCAGAGACGGAGGAGGAATTGAGGATATTGCATGAAGAAGTGGATGAGAATTTGTTCATACTCGAGTAAGTACGGCTTAACATGAACTTGTGAAGGTGTATTGATGAATAGGGTAATGTTCTCGCGAAAATGCTAAGCATAATATGAGAGGAGAGGTTTAATATGAGAGGAGAGGTTCATGCAGGGATTATATGTTCAGATTCCGGGTGTATGCAATTTGTATATTACATTTGTACTCCTTCGTGTAGAGTCTATCGGTCATCACTCATAGATCTCTTCCCCTTGTTGCTAACTTCTCTTTACCCTATAGATGATCTGTTCATCAAGCAAATCACCCTTCTGTTCCTCATCTACTCGTCTCCCTCGTTTTAAGACGGCTCCATCGTTCTTTGTTGAACTCTTCTCATTGTACACCTGGGCTCACCCAATGAAGACTATTCATCTTCACAGCGAAAACCCAAGTATTCTCCAGCTCATATCTGGCCCAATTCTCGACTAGAATCATCACTACTTCCAGCATCAAGTACCAAATGCTATTGATCAGTATATTACCCTCTTCCATCCATTTCTCTCAATTTTGACATTGTCTGAGAAAGTAGGGGTGGATAAACTCACCTCAAGCTTGAAAGGCCATTTATGAAAAACGTCCACCACTCTGGCCCATTCATCAACTTTCAAATTGGAAATCAAAATCTCCCCACTGGTCGGTAAACCCTTATAACCATTATTTACACCTTCGACCTTTCCTATCAAACTCTCAGCTCCGAACCCAAACGTTTTGAGAACGCTCTTCAATGGTCTGTTAGGTAAGACGAACCCTTTTCTCAAAACGAAATCCCAAGTATCTTTTTGGTTCGGTAAGACAGGAGATGATATTCGAGGTTCGAATTGAATACCTAGTAATAATGGACGAGGTAAGGGGTCATCAATGTTGATACCTTTACGAAAGGGTCTAGGGTAAAAATCGGAGATTAAAGTAGGCGTTATGGGTGGTATTGGTGGTCGTAAGTTGGGCAAGTCGGAAGAGTCGAAAGCGGTGGAAGAGGTGGAAGAGTCGAAAGAGGTGGAAGAGTCGGAAGAGATGGAAGAGCCGGAAGAGATGACTGTATCAGATGATTGGGGGAGTGGAGAAGATTTGGTGGAATGTTCAGCAGGGTCATTGAGTTGAGATTTGGATCCAGATTTGGGGTTCGAACGTATCGAAGATCTAGCTCGTTTATCGGGGTTGGAATTGTGATGATAAGGAGGTAAAGGTGTAAGATGAAAAAGGGCTTGTGACATGACACTTAATTTGCAATATGATTTCTCGCCTGGTTGTGCCATTATACGCTTTGAGGTTAGTAACCTTTTCTTGTCTGATCGACCTGTTTTCGTAGACATTTCACAAGCTATGATCTGAGACATACATGTAATCAATCGGTGTGAGAATCTGAACAAAGAAGATGAGAAGTGACATGAGAGTGTGGTCGAATATTCGAATTGAAAACAAAGTTTTGATTATGTAGAGATTTGAGAATGACAAGAATTGAAATTTAACTACGACTCACATCATATAAACTTGGACTTAACAAAATAGCCATTCTAACTCTACCCCATTCCCATATCCAAGGTTTCTTATTACCCCCCACGACAGTTCCAATCCATTGTGACATCAATTGTTCTCCAACAAGACTACAAGGCATCTGACCAACTAAAGTTATAGTAGGCATTTCTTCTTCCCATTTTGGAATCTTTGGTAAAAACGGTTTCAAAAGTTCATTTCTCATGATATCCGATATGACATTCCAACGATAAGGAGAAGAAGGACTGAGTAATAATCTTGATTCTTCTTCAATTTCATATACTTCTGTAGGTGGTATTTCGAATTGTGTCATTGTAGCCCATTCTGAAGTAGGTGTAGCTTTAGTTTTCAATCCGAATCCAGCAGCTAAAACAGGTCGAGAAGGTTCTATGACCACTACTTTTTTAGGTAGATGACCTTGTTTCGGATAAAGTAAAGAACGAGATAATTGACCTGGTCCTGCAAAAGTATCAAGGATGATTTCATCAGGTCGAAGTTGAAGTGATGAGACGAATGAATCGCAGAGGGTTGGAGAAGCTAAGAGTATTCGATTAGGGAGATTACGAACTAGAGAGTCGGGTGATTGAGAGAGTATTGTACGTGAAATTAGAGAACGCCATGTTGATATTGGTGGTAGTGAAGCTATTGGGGGCATGTTGAGGATTTTAGACAGTGATAAAGAAAGAAAGACGAAAATGAAGTTCTGGTGTAATAAATCGCACGAAATTTCATTCCAACTTTTTTAAACTTGTTTTTGATTTCATTTTACCATCTCTTTTTCTTTTTCTCTTCTCTTTTCTTTCGATCGAGGTCCGGATCAGCTTTGCGAATATGTTTTACGACTTGAACGTACCATTCCCTTTACCTGACGATGGAATACCAACGGGTAAGAAGAAAGATAAAGGGAAAATGAAAGTAGGACCGGATTATACCATACAAGGGACATATTGGTCACTTCTTACTGGTGGTGAGAAAGAAAAAGTTTCAAAGAACGTTTCCATGTTAGGTCATCGTATGTCCGCTTTTCCCCATCTGTCTCTCTTATCATAATTCCTACTTTCTCGGTTATACTGATCTTTACTACAGCGATGAAGATGACGCCTCGATATCCTGTAGGGAAGGATGACGAGATGACGGCTAACACTCAGTCGGTTATAGCGTGATAGGATGCACAGTTACATCTGAACCTAGTAATATAGTACCTCCTTGTCCATTCTCAACACATCTTCCTTTCCCCGAACTGGACCCACGTACAGGAACATCTTCATGCTCCTCTGGAATATCTAGTGGAGAGAAAACTCTAGTTCAAGTCACTCGGTTTCATATGAGGTTAGACGATGCGAAGACTCATTGTTTTGTGAGAACACCTTTCTTTGCTTCTGCCTCAGTTCCAAGCTACCAATTGCACCCCGAAAATCTTCTTTCTTCATCCCCTTCATATAATTATGAACAATACTCATAATCCTATAAGAACAGCCGCCCCTAAGTGTACACATTTATCACCTTTTCATATTGGAGAGTAATGACGAAAGTCGATGGAGTAAGGCTTCATAGACAAGTATATAATCTGAGCGAGAATAACACTAACGATCAGTCCAACTCCAATACCAGCCTTTTAAAACAATACGATATTCTCTCTGTCCAACCTACAACCGAAAAAGCCTTTCAATTAGCTTGTACGGATTTATCAAACCCCGGACCGAACCAGATATCCATTATAACTCTTCCATTACATGAGAGAGGATTTCATTATCGATTAAATAGAAAGCAACTTCGTCAAGCTCAGAGGAATGGTGTTATAGTGAGTTACTTCTTCTTCTCTCTCACATTTCCTTCCCATTCTTTTCCTTCTACATCTTCGTTCTTGTTCATACCGTCGGCCATCGCGGCTGTGTCAGATGTCAGATGTCAGATGTCATCACCATTTCCTCTTTCACCTTTACCAACGCTAGCTATCATCACGATCACTCGAGAGTCGTACGATGGAGTGAGGTAGGTACTGGTATCTAGAGTAGCCAGTGTCCAAACCTTGCTTTCATAAGTGGGAAATGTCAAATATACAACCTCCAAAAGATAACGGGTTCAACGACGGATTGAGAACCTTTAGCGAGAGATAATAGATCTTAATTTGTCCAGTTCGAACTTTTATACTCCCCCGCCTTATTCCCCTCCCCATCTCTACCTTCCGACTTGACCAAAAGATACCGTCAAAATTTCTTATCAAACGCTCGTGAAGCCGTCCGAGCAACATCAGGCCACGGACTCATTTTTTCCTCTGGGACATCATACTCTTCCGAAGCTCTCAGAGCTCCATTGGATTTAGTCAGTATCGGTGTGGTTTTAGGTATGCCATTGAATCTGGCGAGGGAGATGGTGGGTGAGAACGCTAGAAAAGTTTTATTACGTGCACGTGAGTTTTCATCGCTTTGATATGTTCCGGAACCTTTACCCACTGTACTCTCACACCAATGCTACTCACCTCACCTGCACTCTGATATCCCGAGCTCCAGTTTTTTACCAGATCTCATCGTATATCTATATGTCTCAGCCACTTTCCTCGTGGAGTTTTCATTAAGAGGGCTGTCTTATTCCACCCTGCGATACAATCGACATAAACGTGTAATGGTTTATTTTGGGTATTTTCCCGAGATTGCAACATGAGAAAGAAAGATGTTATGTGTTTTGTCAAAGTCTGACACAACTGACGAACAGAAGCTAGGAAAACATACAAAGCTGTCTTATCTGTACCTCGACTCATTCTCCCTATTACAGACGAACCAGCATCACAACCTGACCAACTACCTGATATGGAGAGTAACAACACGTCTGTCAAACGTCCATCGAATACGGAAGCTGGGGAGATCGGAACAGACCTTCAAAGTAAGAAAAATGTGGATGGAGTGAATGAAGTAAGATCGAAGAAAAAAGCAAAGAGAGAAAAGACGAAAGGATAAATGAAGAATATGCATTGTTTGTGCAGATATGCTACAAAGCCGTCAAAGGGCTACAGATGCCCAAAAAGAAATGGTGATATTCTATGATTAACCTCTAATTGCATTACGGTCCATTCTCATCCCGCCGCTTGTCTTCCCTTCAAAGACTTCAGCATCCGCACGTACTCACTTCACTTCACCCACTCACACTAACCGCAGCCCTATATCATCCCAATGGCTTCTCTCCCTTCATCCCACATCGAAAGTTTTCCATCCTCTCTTTCTTTTTGTTCTCTTCTCATCCTAGCCCCGCAATTGAGGACGAATCTGGATGACAAATGATCGTGAGGGAAAAAAGCAAAGTAAATGTATAAAGCAATCCAAGTATCACTTTATCATCCAACCACCTACCACCTTCATAGCACCTTCATCACCCTTCAAAACTTCATCTCCCTCTTCACCTCCAATGACATTCGCTACCATTTCCCAAGGATCTTTCCCACCTCCCCAACGTAAAACTTCATCTTTAAATTTCTCTCCTCCTTCTCTACTTAACCCACCGTTCGAGGCAAATAGACTGTGCCATATCTTCCCAGCTATGGCTCTATCGAATAGATAAGAATAATAAGTAGCTCCATAACCATGTAAATGACCGAATTGAGTTTGCCAAGCTGTGTCTTTTACAGGTGGTACGACTCCTAGAGATTCTTGAAGATCATAGTGTATCTTGGTGGAATCAAATGGATCACCATGATGTATAGTATGATATCGTTGATCTAAAATGGCCATTAGTATTTGACCATGTGTTTCGAGTGATGAGAGTGAATCTCTGATATCTAAATGAGCTTCGAGGAGAGGAAGCGGTAGAGGTTGGTTTGTCGTGTGATGAGTTGCGAATAGTGATAAAACGGATGGAGAAGAAACGAAATGTTCCATTAGGATTGAAGGAAGTTCAACAAAATCAGTCGCGCAACGTGTACCGGATACGTTATGATATTCCGTTCTACCGATCATAGCTAGTTTATCAGTGTGTTTTCTTTTATGACATTCCGACTTGAAAAACTTTTCCTCGGGTATAATTGGATGCTCTCGCTCGAGTGAGATAAGGATACGTTCGTACCGAGCGCAAGGATGATACCTCTGTACCGAGTAAGAGGTGGGGACCCCTACACCGAGTGAGAGGTTGACACTTCTGATTGGAATTGGGTGATGCCGACCAGGAAAGGTCAAATAATGTTACGATGACTCACAATGTATCGCATGCCCCATCTCATGGAACAAAGTTTCCACATCATTCCATCCCAAAACAGCAGGTCTTCCTTCCTCTACCACCCCACAATCCGTAGTCAAAACCACAATTGGTAATTGATATTTCCCTTCTCTTCCTCTAACCTTCTCCCCTTCCACTTCCAACCCCTTTCCGTACTTTGAATCCCAATACGATTCCAGTCCATCTCCAAGCAAATCATCATCGTCAACTCTCCTTGAACACCTAACGGTATAATGAGCAGCTGAAGGAGGTTTTCCTTCTCTTGAAAATAAATCACAATATATAACACCTATTATCCCTTCTTCTTCGTCAACCACCTCCAAACGTCTAACAGAAGGATGCCATACTTCTCCCGGTGCCACACTGACAGGTTTGAAAGATATTCCATAGAGTTTTGAGAACAAACGAGAGAGACCTAACATGATGTTTCCAGTTGAGAAATAAGGTGTGATGGGTGGTAAACTCGATACTGGTGAAAGAGACATCATGTGTCTTTCCGAAAAGAAATCTTTATCCCATGCGTATATCGGAGGTAATTTGATTGTCTCTGAGGCGAAAGGATTTCCAGTGAGAGCAGAAGCTTTCATTTTCTGTAACATTACAATATCTGTAGCCGCTGCAGGTCGATTATGTTCAGCTAAGGAAGTTAGAAAGTTCATGACGTTTCCAGGTGTTTTTGCCATTTTGTCAACCAAAGCAACGTCTGCCCATGTTTCTTTACCGAGCAAATTGGCTAATTCAGCACGTTCAAGTAACATTTGTTCCAATACTTGAATACGATCCGGATCAGGACGTAAAGATCCCACATAGACAAGTCGACGAGCTTCGCCTTCTCTAGCATATCGGGCGATCATTTGAGATTCCCAAGAACCAGGTGTGACGAATACGCTTGAACGGGATTTTCCTTTACCGCGAGGGAGTGAAGATATAAACGCACTTCCCATTCCTACCAAAAGACGATCAGCTTCTGGAATTTCGATGGGAGGATCCTGTGAAGGTCCAGAAGATGCGTCATTGAGAAATGTACGACCGAGGGAGAGGAGAGAATCGGATTGTGATACAAAACGAGATCGAAGATCTGGTGGGAGATGGATGCCTGATTTTTCGAAATCACGTAGGAAGGTAAGAGCAACTTGACGTTCGGCTTCGCTCAACGGGGTCGAATGGGGGTGTTGTAGTGCAAGCTTGAGTGACTGATGTTAGTCCCACGATTTCTCATATAACCTTGGTTTCCTCTACATCTAGCGACACACGTCACACACCACTATCTCCAGACCGGTCTCGGATCCATAGGATAAGAAGTCAAAGCTGGGACTGGGTGATGAGGAGTTGGCGATTCTTTGCCAGATTCCAGGGAAAAGACAAACTCACTTGATATAACCTCGTGTCCGTGTTGAGCTCATTCATAAAGCTACACAATCTTTCATAAGCTTTATCACTCTCCTCCACCCAAGTTGGATCAGGATGTACATTCCTAATCAATTCTGCCATATCTATAACTCCACATAATAAATCACTGAGTCTGTCAAGGTTCTTAACCACCAATCTCAATTCTCTTCCTGTCACATCATCAGGAGCTTTCCGGATCATTTCCACTATATGTTGAGCATGATATATAGTACGTTCGGTCAGCGGTCGAAGGGATGTAGGATGGTTTACAGAGGTATATCCGAACAGACCAGTTGGTTCACTGGAAGAGAGGGAGGAACGAGAAGAAGGTGTATCGAAAGCAGCTTTGAGATCGGTGTCGTTGGATGAAGTGGTAGGAGGGAAGGGTGTAGATGGATTCGA
Organism: Tremella mesenterica DSM 1558; assembly: GCF_000271645.1. Lineage (NCBI taxonomy): Eukaryota > Fungi > Basidiomycota > Tremellomycetes > Tremellales > Tremellaceae > Tremella > Tremella mesenterica. Next base: position 1,441,140 of record NW_006711229.1, read on the forward strand.
AAGGGTAGGAGAGAAAGGTAATAAGGACGAAAGTGGAGGTGAAGGTGTAGGTCGTGGAACATCGATCGCTGGTGCGTTTTCTTTCAGGATCGAGCGAGTTTTGAGGTAAGTCCGATGAAAGGCGATACGATGAGAGGAGGGAGTTAGAGAAAGTCGAGGATGTAGATTGGATAGAGGTTTACGAGGTAATGATATGCAACGAGACATGATTGAATTGGAGAAATTCCAGGAAGATCCAAGATACTCGGATGGTCGGACGATCAAAGAACGGATGGCAAATGGCAGACAAGTCGGGCGCGGACGAGCGGCAACGGAGGTACTCGCTTCTGGGAATCGAGAGCCAGCAAAGGGATCAAGGATGGTGGTGAGCTGAGAACGATGCAGGGATCAGACGATAGACCCTCACAATGTGACCTGATCAAAGGTCAGAGTCAAAGATGAAAGCTGATCAAGATGCTTATCGAGCTGTTCTTTTTTGGGGTAGAGTAGGTTGATTTTGAAAAGATGACATTGCCGGAGAAAGTCCTCGGTACCTTGTTTCTCAAACCGGCGATTTTACCGACGTCACGATGATGCATACCTTTGATACTTTCGGTGGCTGCGTCCACAATACGACTACACCACTACCTGCAAGCTCAAGGATTAGTACCAAGTGTCATATGAAATTGTTTCGTATCAAGTCCATGCAGCTGACAGATATCCTCCGCCGAAAGCTGTCATTTGGTCCTACTTCTTATGGAGATAACCCCCTGGGAGGATGACAAAACTCAACACCAATGCTTCGACAAGAATCCGAATCTCTACTCATCTTGCTCCGCCTCTCTCATCTCTCATCCACTCTATGTTCTAATCTCCCCACTCAACATCTGTCCCACATGGTCCGGCCGATTGCCCAACTCCCCCTTCCAAGTTCCCATCTCCTGCCCATATTTCGACTTCCATTTCCTGTTTCCACTCCCCATCTCCTCGAGCTCTGCATTGCAGATATCCTATCTATCCTGTTGTCCCTCTAATTTAATCACTCCTGTTCCCAGCTTCACGATCTCTAGACACCCATAACCGAATGATGTTAAATCGACATTAAAAGTATATTATAGTGTTCGTATCGAATCGTATCGTTCATCTACCAAATCTTTCTATTTCTATAAATCGACAATCCCTTCCATGCTTGTTTGACGTAATCTGTAATTTTCTTCATTAAGTCGTTCATATTCCCCCTCAAGTCGTTGACGTTCTTTCTCTAAATCATCACATCGGATTTTGAGCTGGTGATTTTGTCGTTCTGCATAAGCTTGACCGAGTCGAGCTTGGGTGAGTTCGAAAAGAACTTGATTGACTGATCCGGTGAAAGCTTGTGAATAATGTTGTAAGGCACGACGATGATTTTCGACAGATTCATCGATACTTGTGTCCATACGCATGTTACATGGTCCGGCGGGAGGGAAGCTCGCATTCGATAAAGGTTGTAAAACGTCGTTCCTTGCAGGGTTGAATGATGAAATATCAGTGGTCTCTATCGGTTGAGGGGATGTTGATCTTGAAGAGAGAGGTGATAGGGAAAGCGAAATTGATCTATTCAAGTGGGTAGGGTAAGGATGTTGGTGGTTCCAATTTGAAGAAAATCCATCGTTAAACGATCCTCTCTTATCCGTTACCATACTTTCAACTGCAATATCGCTCGAGCCATGTCCGGCCTTCTTCCGAGTAAGAGATTTCTCTCCAGAGCGTAGAGATAGAGATGATAAATCATTCGTACGAACCCTCTTCTTTCCTGATGTTTTGACAACTACTCTCGGTAAAGGGGGCTTGACCTTCAAGAGTAGTGTCTTTTTACGTTGAGCGGTAATTCGAGCTTGACGAGCTTGGATCATTTGATCTGTCACTATCTCCCATGATATCTCTTTTCCCTCTTTGTCTTTGAAAACTAAACTACCATCATAGGCGTAAATGAGAAGTCCTATTGCTGAGGCGCGTCTTGTACAATTGATATTGGATCCACCACAATGATCACAACCTTTGGGTAGATAAGGACCACAAAGTCTTTCCTGATCTAAAGCAATTTGTGGTGGAAAAGTTTCTTCTGCTGGTTGAAAAACTCGGAATTGACATCTACGACCAGCACGAGTACATGTATTACAATCGAATCGGATATCCGAATGTCTGACGTGAGCATCTTGTATTGTAAGTTGAATTTCATCAAATAGGAACACTTACTGGAATAATTGCATTTTCTTGGTTTTGTTGGTGGACGTCTTGACATGAATGAATCCAAGAGTTTCCATCCTCTCTCTCTCGATGAGTTGTTGAGCACCAAGCGAGCTAGGTATGCTTTGGACACTGTTTTTCTGCTTGGGAAGTTTCGGGATGGTGGGGGATAAGTTGATTGAGGAGGGAGCTTTGTTGACCAAGCTGGAATCGGGCAGCGTTGGGGATTGCATGGTAAGAAGGGAGTTGAGATGACAAGTGAGGGATGAGAACGAGGGGGAGATATTTCTGAATATGATATGACCAGGACTACTAATTATTTTTGGTCATCTGGAATAAGTTAAGTTAAGTAGTTGACTTACACATCTACCAAATTATAAGACCGAAATTAGGTGAAGCATGTTAAGTAAGGTGGCTCACCCGGAAGTTGGTCACACCCGGATATTGATCATCCCATACAAATTTGATTCCGTCTTCTTTTTGAGAGGTGACCATACATGCATGTATAACTCTCCTGGTCCCAGATTCTGCAGATGATATCTCCTGGATTATGGCTATCTAGTGGTATAAATATCTACTGGAAAATCAACCTCTTTGAGGTCGGTGATCAATATCCGGGTGTGACCAACTTCCGGGTGAGCCACCTTACGTGACACTGTGGCATGTGGCAGGATTCTTGTTCCCGTAAAGTATTGGGCGCCGGACACTTCGTTCCTCCTTGCATATTGTATCTCACAAGTTTCAAGAACAATATCCACAGAAATAAACCATATCAGCTTGACATAACAGTCTAGTCCAAAGGGCGAAGGGGTTAATCTGAGGCTTGGTCGAGGCCGGGTTGGTGGGGATGGCGCCAAGGAGCTAAGCGACTACCTACTTGCGGACGCACGCGGTCGCTCACGACCTTGCGTGGGTCTCATCACCTTGACAGCTTCGACTCAACCTGACATGCCGACTTGGTTGGGGTTTTGCATATGACAAAGTCCGAGGAGAAAACAGTTTCTGCCATCCTGCTCCCTTCTGCCATCAGAGTTACCTCCGATCATCAACAATGCAGTGACGCCGTTCGCTTTCGGTGTGCCGCCTGCGACGTGAGTGTACGATCTGTTCGTCGGAAATGTTGCATATGCACACCAATCAGTTCCCAACCATATCAGTCCCCTTCTATACAATTTGTCGAGAAACGTTATGCCAAACGTCAAAGTTCGTCAATCTCTATACACCGGAAGAAGAATCGTGCTTGGAACCCTCCTCACTGTGATAAGACGGGCGGAGGGGTCGGGTCGTGCTCGATAGGGCGTATCGTGTTAACCGCCTCCATCTGTATCTTGGCTTTGGCGTCAAGTATAGCCGGATAAGCCAGACTGTTCATGAGCTCATGTGATGGCCGACAGGATATTCTCAACTCACAGTCTGCACAAAGCCCCATCATCCGTCTCACCATTGACAATTCCCATTGCTACTTTCATCTTCTGACTCCTCTTCACTAGTCCTCCATCTAGTCTCTTTGCCAGCATAGCCGCCATCTCGGTCTTTCGCTCAATCATTGGCTTCTTCATCACCTTATCCGACCACGCAGCCAGTCCCGAGACTTCTTGCGCCGCAGGCCGGCCGAGGTTGAGCTTGAAGAGTAAAATGTCCGAACCTTCGTATGTGAGATTCGCGACAATGTCCCTGGCAGAAAGAGCGGCGAGAGCGGGAAGTGTAGCGGATGGGATGTCCAGGATGGTGGGAGGATCTTGATTCGGTTCAAGCGACGAGCGAGGGGGCGATGGTGATTGGTTGACGGGCGTGGGGGCGGGTACAGTTGGAGCAGTCACCTCTTGGCGACGGATCAGTTCCTTCTTGGCGACGTTGTATGTTGCTGCAAGATAAGACTTTGACGATAGACAGTGACGCAGCTCTTCGATGGTGACAGTGGAGAGAAGAATCGTCATGACTTGGTCGACCTCCATGGGGTCGATGCGAGCTACCTCAGCGTGTAGTGTGTCAGACTCACGCGAAGAAAGTGGGAGTGACGAAACCGACTGGAGAGATATCGGTGACAATGACACTGGGTTCGAGGGATGAAGGTGCGGTGGGACGCCCATCGACGGTGGGCTTGATTCGGATGTGGCGACGTGCACGTCGAGATCTGGGTCGCCTTGAAGGGTGCCGATTGTCTCCGCAATGCGGATTTGCAACTGATGTGGATCATGGAGGAGGGAGATGAGTTCGAGGTCGGATTGTACGAGGGCAGACACGGCCGGCTGGATGAACCCCTCTGGAACGGCGTTCAGTTGGGCGAAAGTCCTGACCCTTGGATCGACTCGCTTCTCAAGCTCTACCTTGCGGCTCTGTGGACTGAGGAGTCGAATGTCGTCGGTGGTAGCAAAAGGCTGGCTTGTCAGACCAACAAACCACCAATGCAAGGAGACTCACCGAGATCGATGAGTAGTTTCTCGAACGCCACTTGGCGTCAGTCCGTTGTGGACTAGTAGACGACCGTGCTCTCTGGCCACTAGCACGACCAAAACTCGCCGGCAGACCAAGAGCCTTGCGCTCCGCAATTTTCTCTGGTCGCAGCTTGCGAGGTTCATGAAGCGTGACCTGAATTTGTTGACGTCCGACAGTGGTACCGTTGAACTGCGCGATAGCTGCAGCCGCTACATGATAAGCTCCAGCCCGTCACATCAAACATGACTGACCCATTTCCGGAGATTGAAAGCTGACAAACCCGTAGCCACGACTCCTGCCCAAGTCATCACGCATCACCTTTGCACTGACGATCCGGCCCATCTGTTGATCAATCTTCGGTTCCCCAGAAAATTCTGATATTTTAGAGGACATCAAGGCTCACGGGCTCAAACAAATGCTTAAGGAAGTCGGAGTTGATATCTGGGTCCAAACTCTGTTCCATCAGCTCCGTCAACCTCATCGTTTGAGAGGCGCACCTTGACGAACACATTCGCATAATCGACAAGCCCAGACGCGCTGGTCGAGCCTGGTCCGCTCACCGGAGCAGGGCGTATATGCTGTCCAGGACCTTGAAGCGTTGTCAGCGGCAATGCCTCCACAAGGATAGCCTCTCACCATGTTGTATGTACATCCCATCGTTCGCGATCAGTCCGACCGCCTTATACTCCCCACTGACAGTCTCGCTCACGTCTAAACTCCACTTCCTTGGAGTTCCAGAGACAGATCGGGACAGACTATTGAGACTACCTATACTGCCCTTTGTGCTAAGTTGGCTACCTCGATGCGAGTCGGCAGTCGGAGAGAAGGGAAGGCTGACATCATAGTCGTTCTTCCCAGCGAACACATTATGAGCTGACCAAGGCACAACTTCGGTGTAAGGTGGAGTCGGTGGGACACCCATTCCAGGGATGACAGGAACGACGCCATGCTCTGGAGAGTCGCGGATGGACATGATACCGACGGACTGCTTGAAAGCCTCGGAGCTGAGCTGAGCTGGGGTTTGTGGAAGATATTGGACATTGTGAGATGGAAGCGTGATAGCTGAAGGGTGAGGCGGCTGGGGTGTAGGAATTGAAGGGACGAAAGAGGGTTGGGAAATCGGTTCGCTTTGTGCACCAGCAATGACAAAGCTGATCGTGAGTGCGGTTACATAGCAGGGGAAACACTCACATCTGCCATCCTTTTAGATAACTGGCCGTTGCCCCGAAGCCCGTGGAAAATCGCTCCGCTTCGTCCTCGTGCCAGAACTCAGCTAAGGCGCGCCAATTATGCTCTTCGCCTTCGAGCTCGGCCCCGTCTTCATCCCGCCAGACATTGACTTGTCGCAAGGAGCCCCATGGTCTGAGTGCCTCAAAGATATCTCCTGAAGTGGGCCAGGCTGTGGGGAGGATCCCATCACGACTAGGCGAGGGTTCGGGCGGAAAAACCAGTCGTTGAGGTCGAATGTAGCGGATTCTGGTGGTAGGGTCAGGGAACGGAAGATAGCTCGGAGGAGGTGCAGGGGAGACGGTCATATTTTTCATGACAAAGGCGAAGTGAAACGGGAGGATAGCGAGAGCCTTTTCAGCTTGTGCGATAAGCAAGACTCTTGTGACAGACATGTAGACCTACCATTGAACAATGTAGTGAATTCGATCGTGCCTGCCTGTTAGGATTGTCTGAAGGTCTGAGGGAAAGCGCACCTTGTCTAGTCATCCAATCATAGTATGCATCTGGCTTGTGTCTGTCCCTGTTCGGGACAGGATGATTGAGCTGGATTTTGAAAGGAAGACATTCCCTGAGACATTTGACGATCTCCACTTCTTGAAGATCTGGGGGTACACCAGAGATGTAAATGACGGCAGCATTCTTCGCGTCAGTAAGAATAAAATATGCTGAAGAGAGCAAGACTGACGAGATACGGGTGAGGCCGTGGAGTGCCCTGCTGGGCTCCGACCGCCATGGCGATGGGTTGTGCTGGGGGAATGATTTGATTGTGGGGCAGCTGTGGCAATGGGGGCACGGGCCACTGCGACTGCGACTGAAGAGGAGTGTAAGTGTTACCCAGACCTTGGACACTCTGATTCAAGGCAAGCTGGAATGAAGCGTTGTAGGTGGGGAATACTCGAGGGAAAGTAGTAGGATCGGGGTGAGGGAAAGCAGAGATGGAATGAGTGTATCCACGAGAGCCAAGAGAAGTCTTGGACGATGTCGATCTGTGAGGGGTCATCAAGGTCAATCCGGACATGGTGAATAGAAGAGAATAGAGAGGAGATGAGAGGTTGTCTGGGGATTGTTCTGTTCGATGGTGACTAGCTTTAAGGGGTGGAGTGTGGAGTGGAAATGAGACGAAAGAGGAAGGGATGCCGTATAGATTACAAGGCAACGAGAAGAATGGGGCGGGAATGTTGTGGTGTCCACGAAGGGAAAATGTCTGAAGAAGAGAAGAAACGTCATCGCGCTCACCTAGACTGAAACTACCAGATTTTCCACTCTCACATCTGCTGATCACACATCCCTCATCTACCCCTGTTTCCAATATAAATCGTACTCGTGATCGCGCTGGGCGTTCAACTCTGACAAGCACAGTGCCTGAGTGCCTGCATGCCATATGAGCATCGATTGGATGGTGGCGGAGGAGCAGGGAAGAGAGGTGAAAGATGATCTATAGATATATGGGATACGTGAGTATCGCTGCACACCTGCACACCGCACAGTCCCCGATGTACAAACGACGACGACTACGGGAGAGGAAAGACCCACCTTGTACACCCTGAAGTCTCTCCACCCACCGACGCCGGCCGCAGATCGCAGATCTCGCAGAGATGCAATTGGTGCCAGTCAAGGCGTTGAGAAACAGGGGAGATGGAAGCGAAGCCGACTGAGACGTCACTCTTCTACCGGATCCTCGCAGTCTGAGAACCAGGCGTGTTTGATGATGTAGACTCAAGCTTCTTTATGAGGAGTGGTAGTATGGTGAGTTGAGCGACTGGCTATCTTCGAGACCCCTTCGCACACGATACTCGCCTAGCTACTGAAGAGTATGATGCTCGAGTGACCGGAAGGAAATTGTGCAAGTGATCAGCTGAACATAATGCCGACTGGAGGGGGCCTGTGCGTCAGGGTTTTTTCCGTTCTAGACGAGGTACAAATGGCTGATATTGATACTCTTGATGATCTTGACGGAACTCATGCCGTCAGAGCCCGAGAAAAAGCGGCTAACAGGAATGTCGGATGGTGGCAGATCGGCGTCGTGCCAGCAGGGATTCCGGGAGTTCCTCCAGGTTGTGAATTGTCGAGGGAGGTGAGAGAATGTCAAAAGTCAGAAGCAGCATCCTTTGGGAATGTTAGCTCCCTTCCTGCGCGGCGCACCAGCCGAGTGTCTCGATCTGGCTCTTCTTGTCCATTTGATTTTCTTTAACACACACGTATGAGGGATGGAAAATTGTAACTTAATCGAACTTTGAAAATCAATCCGCATCCCAGAAAAGCACCATCTAAAGTTTGGCTTTGGAGCGGCAACTTGTAGCGGCGTACGCCGCCAGCGGACAGGCACGTCCGTCCAGTAGTCCATCTCGATTGGGGTCTGCAATCTTTGACTTTTGAACGAATGGACATTGGGAAAAGCGGCTAGCAGCTAGCAAGCTGGTGATCTGCGATTCGCGACGTACTACAGCTACTCAAAATTCGAGCTAGAGATCCTGCTCTACCACTTTCGCTACCCCCGGGCCCGCGGTCGTCATGTCGCGTAGACTCCCATTTCCTCGGCTTTCTCGCCCTGCCTATCTCGTCACCGGCGCTATCTTGGTCTTCCTACTCCACACCCTCTTCATCCGCTCCTCAGAGTCCCCTTCCTCCCCCATATCCCCCGGACGAACTCTCTCTCGACTCTCTTCTCCTCTCCTCCCACTCCGAGGTTCTTTCTCCCCTGACACTTCCGCACTCCTCCCCGGTCATGAGCGATCGTACGATGTGGACATCGCCCCGTCAGGACTTACTTCGTTCCATCCAGGAGATACCAAGCACCCTATCGAGCTTCTCATCGAACGTGCCAAGAGACAAGCGGATAGTATCGATGCTCAGATCGAAGAGGTCACTTCTCTGGAGGACTCTGTGGATGAGTATGAGAGGGGGTATGGAATGAAACCTCCCAAAGGGTTTGACAGGTGGTACGCTTTCACTCGAAGGGGTCCAGTACCGAAGCCTCCTGCAGTTGCACCACTGCTCTCTGCCGCACACAACCCCGTGGTTCAATTTCTCAGTCATCCTGCTGCTGTGCTGAGAGAGAGAGTCAAGGAGGAGGGAAAACAAGCCCAAATGTTCAGTCTCGAATTAGTACCGGACGGTCAAGGGGACCCCGGTACAGCCTGTACGGCGGATCAAGAGTGGACAACTAGGGATTGGCGGACGAGAGGAAAGGGAATGGTCAAAGTACATGGAGACGGAGGATGGAAATTTCGATGCAAGTAGGTCGGTCATGCTTTCCTCAGAGCATCGCTGATCACTTAGCAACACACTTTCTCTGCTTCTACCCATCTTCCCTCTCATGCCCAAGGAAATGTTCCATCTTGACCCACCTCTGGAAATCTTGTTTGCAGTCGACGACGCTCCTAGAGGGATGGTGCATCACTCTTTCCGAGAGAGAGGAGAGGCGCTGGGGAGAGCTATGAAGTGTGAGTGTGATTTGATTATCTTGCTTTCGCTTCTAAATCTCAAGCTAATCTTGCAGTGTGGCCAGCGACTGCCCTTCACAAAGCGGAACAAGCTATGCGTTGGACATATGGCTGGTACGTCTGTGCAATCAACATCAACTTGTAGCTCATTGGTAGGGTATGGGCCTGCCCCGATGACGCGCCGCTTCGCACTCAAAGCACTGACACAGTGTTGAACGATATGAGACCTGCACAGATGCCAGCAGGTGTTGAACAGCGTAAGTCTCTTCCCTTCAGTAATGTTTGTCACTGACTCATCCCAGTTGTCCAGCCAAAGACCTTCATCGCCGACTTTGTCAAGTCTGCCGACGTCTGTTACAACCCTGAGCTCATGTCAATGGTAGATATCTGCTGCTACAAGGTTTGTTTTCTGGCTAACATGTACAGCACAACATGATGATCCTTTCTGAAAAGAATCGAGCTGCAAGGGAATTGGGTCTGTCTCTTGCTACATGTCGCGTTAGCTATACCATATTCTGTTAATGTCCACTAATGTAGCAGTATGTCCATAGCTCTGATCTTGTGTCGGCACCTTTGGATGGTGTATGGGGTGAGCTCTTCTTCGTGTTGGACTTCCGCTAAATCAGTCAGAAAAGGTTGCATATATACCCTGGGAAGAAAAACCGATACGCAAAGCATTCTGGCGAGGAACAGCCACTGGAAGTTTTCACAATAAGAAGATCCCTTGGAGAGGGTCGCAACGTGAACGTTTACACTTCCTCGCGCACAATAATTCCGAAGCCACAGCTCCAATATTGGTGAAGCGCGACGGTCGATGGGTGACGGAATCATACCCAGTCCAAGAGATGAATGAGGCGTGGCTAGACGTTGGATTGAGTGACGGACCAACACAGGTGAGTCTATGCTTCGTGTACTTTTGTGGCGAAACTCATTCGATAGTGTAGCGAAGAAGACGGTAGCTGCGACGAGTTGGAGATGGAGATAGATTTCATGCCTAGAGTCAGAAAAGAGGATGCCGTCAAGTGAGTTTTTCCATCTCGCCTGGACGTCATAAAGCTCATGGAAAGGTACAAATACGTGATCGATGTGGACGGGTCAGTTTACCATAGGATGTTTCGACGAAGCTTATGAGTTAGGAACGGATGGAGTTCTCGTTTCCGTCGTTTGTTAGCTGGCAACAATGTGGTCCTCAAATCCACTGTCTTTGTACGTGCTCATCCGAGGTACTGGGGCTATGCTGACTTTGCAGCCGGAATGGTTCAATGTTGGTCAACGTCAATGTGCTGAAACGTGGCTGATCAGTAGGACCTAATGATACCGTGGTATCACTACGTACCTGTCAAGATCGATTATTCAGATCTGTAGTAAGTGCTTTGCTTTGCAATCTCCTTTTGATCTTGTAACATTTCATCTGCTGTACCGAGCTTTGCCATCTTCCTCTTCTCTCACTCTGTCTCCAACCCAGAATGGCTGTCGTTCCCATTGCACGTCTGCCCTTGACATGACCCAGACCGACAGCTTCAGGACTCATCAATAGTGCATCAAGTGGTGTGAGGCTGGCTGCACAAACCCAAGGATGAGAAAAAGGTGTCGGGATATTGACATACAGCGACATTCTAGCTTTCTTTAACGGTCCGCCAGATGGATCAGCCCCGGGTAGAGACGACCTAGCTAAGCAAATCGCCGAACAAGGATATCGGTTCACACAGGAGAAATGGCGGTATGTGTAAACATTCCCCTCTCCCTCCTCTCTATCCAATTGGCTGATAATCTCGTGCTTCCTCCTATATTCCCCAAGCCTTTCAAGTGTATACACTCACCGCGTCGGAGTGACGCTTCCGTACTAGAGAAAGCATGTAGCTGACGAGTAGGATGCAAGATATGCAATCGTACATGTTTTTGCTACTTTTAGAGGTAAGTCTCTCCCTAGAACCTGAAAGCCAGACCATCTCAACGCTGCTCTGATCTCCGTATATACTCTTTTTCGGGTGTTCATGGTCAACCCAATTCAGCCTTCCCTTCGCTCGTCATTCTGATACGAGATGCTAGCTTGAGGTGTCAGATCCGCAGTGTTTAAAAGACGAAACTGACGTGATAGTATTGGCGCGTATTATCCGATGATAGAGAGGCCAATTCATATCATTCATAGTTCATATAACATTCCGGTGTATACGGTATCATCATATCATGAGAGTCACACGATTAATGCAAGCTCTTAATAACAAACTTATCGATAATCCACTTCTGCGTCATTCACTGACCACTGACGATCAACCTCATGGATAACCCATCCCCATCTCGTACACTCATGCTGTGTAATTTCTGGGGCGGTGTACATAAACATAAAGTACCGAAGCCAAGAGAATCATACCTATTTCCACTTTTCAAACTTCATCTCCACCCGTTCCCCACCAAGAGGATATACCCAAGCCATCCATTGTCCTCTGACGGACACATGACCATCACTGACTTTTACCCGAATATCGACCCTAGCTTCATGTCCATCTTTCCATTCTATTTCATCCGCTTCACCTAATATTCTCCCTTTTCCTCTCTCTTCCACACTCGTCGATTTAGCAGAGGGAGAAGCGAGGTAATGAACATATGGTACAAAGATTGAAGCTTTGCCTTGTTTCTCTTTGTCTTCCTCTTCCTCTTTCTCTCCCTCTCCATTCATTCTTGTCCCATCACGCGGAGCATCTCCCTGTGAGTGTTCTTGCGACTGAGACGTCGGAGCTGATGTGGTAGAGTGAGACGATGAAGATTCACAGGTCTTATCAAGAGGTGAAATATCAATAATCAACCCAAATTCCCCAGAAGACATTTCAAATTCTATTTCTTCAACCCTTCCTCTGACTTCAACAGGATAAGGTCTACACCAAGCTTCTTGTCCTCTAGCTCCTAACATTAACGATTCCAGATTTTTAGGTGAATGAGCCACCAAATCGTCGTCGGTGGATAAATCATCATATGTGAAGATCGAAAGATCTTCGCCGTTCCATCCGTCCCCGTTTGAATGGGTGTTGAGTGGTTCGTACGTCCATAACGTATATGATAGAGCGTTTTTGCCATCTGAAAGTCAGGAAACCCTCTCTCACCACCGCCACATGTTTTGCAATATGATACTTGTGTAAGTACACCAGTTGTCTTGATGATATCCTATGAGAGTGGACATAATAGGGGAAGTAGAAAGGACGGATCCACACTGAGTGGGGAAGGAAATGAGAATCGTCGGAATACATGTACAGATAGTTGGAAGCTGGGTGATGGAAGAGACAAAGAAACCAAAACCCACCACATCCACTCAACACTTCATCCATCGCCTTGGTAGGTTCTCGATAATCATGTCGATCTACTTTACCTTTTGCTAAACCTAATAATCTAGTTTTATGCATATCGAACGGTGTTCCTATTTCCCCTATCACAGCTGATTGTCAGTGCCCCGTTCGACACTGGCTCTGAATACTATTTTGTGTCACGCAACTTTTATCCTATCTGCGCGGGGAGTTGTGCAGGATTGAAGGTTGAAGTGACAGGGAGAAGCTATCACCCGGATCTGTGAGATTGGAAAAGGGACGTTTACTCACTCGGATATTGTTCGATGGGGTCACTACCGCCTATACTCTCGCCTTTTTTGGCATCCGACTTGAGTTCTGCCAGTTGTTCTCGCATATTCCTCTTGATTGACCCTCGACCGAGGTTCAAACCTTGCATGACGGTTTTCAACCCACGTTGGATACCCACTGCGTCCTTGGAGTCAGCTGAGGCATACGCCAAGCATTATATGGCTCACGGCGTTGTATAGATGTCGTCCTGATTGTCAGCTTCGGGTAACGTACAAACGAGCTCCGTCGATGACCTCGTGGCAGGCAAGTATGAAAGGTGAGAATTGAGGATAAGAGGGTACGAAGAGGACACCTACTTTTACCAAGCATAGTTAATCCATCGTAGAAATGCGAACTCAGAGCTATTCTACCCTTCTCTTCCTCTCCTGAGATATCAGGTGGTTGACCGAAAACGGGAGGGTGAATAAAAGATATCGCATTCGGATGAGCTCGTCGTATTCTCGACATAAACGAAGTGTACGATGCTACCCGTCAGTTCCACCTCGTTATGAGAAGCACCTGGAAAAAGCTAGACTTACGTCGCCAGAATACAGACTGGAAATCCAGATCTTGCCCTGTGGGGCGGAAATAATCTTTCCTCAGAATCTCTCTGGTGTTGGGGTCCCATCTACGAGATTAGCATCTGGGCTAGTGAAATGAGAATGGAAGCGTACACTCCATGAGCCGCCCAAGGACATCCACCAGTCCCATTCTCATCCCAAAAGTCCCACGCTGAACCCCACTTATACCCCCACCTCTCCTCTGCCTCGCGAGCTTCTTCCCTAGTCAACCACGCCCCCTGTCCGTTCGGAGGAGTAATACTTATCTTCCCCTTAGATTTCGGACCTAAAGATGTGAAATCGTCGATTTGTACCCCTTCCACTGGCTGGCCCATACCGAGTATCAGTGTCTGAAGAGGTGTTGGAGAAGGTCCCTTTCTGAAGTCCTGGGAAGAAGGGATGACATTGAGGTCTGGAATTCCGATGAATCCTTCGTGTGGTTCGTTCATCGAATCCCAGCCAAGTATACAATCGTCCAATAGACCTCCCGCATCTCGAAGACGGTCCGCTAGACTGTGTGTCAGATCTAACTCCCTCTGCCAGACTTCTCCCATTTCATCGACATGCGATGTCGACGGGGGAAGAAAGAAACATAGTTAGTCACAACAGGAGACTTACTGGCCATACGCCTCTGTCCTACGTGTTCGGACCCATCTGCCTGCTGATTGCCCGTCAATAGTGCACTTAGGAGCGAATCTCTCTCCAGCCCAAAACACGGTAAAACAATGCCGGGCAGCTAGTCGATTAAGGTTCGTTTGCCATATCACTTCTTTTCAATTTTGATGACTCAAGAGCTTGAGAGGACCTACTGTCTGGCCAATCACCCACTTTGCCAGCGGCGGCCTCCCGACGTCCTTCTTCCCCTCCATACCCTTCTGTCTCCCAGGAGGCGTGAAGAAGAGCCGCTCCGGTCTGATGTAGTCGACGAGGGCTGAGACCTAGAGCATTCAATACCCAATAAGGTGCCCCGCTACCAGAGATGAACCTGGAGAAAACATCTTGATGTGGGGACAGAACTCTGTGATGAGTATGTGTATGTCCATCTGGTCAATGAACCACTTACAGACTTTGAAACCATACGCTTTGGCTTTGCGGAGGATACGGATGGTATAGTCGATAAAGGCTTCATCGTATTTACCTCTGGGCCGTCAGACGATTGACAGAGGTCAGAGTTGTGACGGACTCACGGACCAGCATGTTCCAGAGCCTCCCAAGGGATGATATACCTTATTAGGCGGAATCCCCAGAAGCTCAACCGGCTAAGATGTAGCTATCAATCAACACTGGTGCTGATGTTGTGAAGCAAGCTTACGTCCGCCTCCCTCTCCTGTAAGGGATGACCGACAAACCACCCTTCTCTCCCACCTCGTTCGGCCTCATCCCACAACGCTCCTTGATCGCCCACATGCGTAGAGAAGCCGGCCAGATGACGACGATACTCGTCCCGTTGCTCCCTGGTGTCTTGAGGAAGATTGGAATAGGTGTCTGGGCGAAAGGCGGGGACTTTGGCGGAAGAGCCCAAGTTGACACCCCGCAAGATGAGGGAGGTGGGCACCTCGGTGGCATGCACGGGGGAGCGAAAGAAGTTGCCATACGAAGTTTCGATGATGTCTCCGTCTTGGACCATAGAGCTGCTCGACATACTGGAAGTGAAAGCGGATGAAAGGTTGAGAGGGAAACGGGTGGAAGAGGAGGAGGGGGAGCGAAATTGTGATCGATCGGGATTATGACGTAGTATTTGTTATATTCCACTTTTGAACCTGGTTCATCAGGAAGGACATCCATCATCGGTAATGTGGAAATGACGGTCACGATCATCGCACCTACCTCCAGCCAATATGTTGTCGAGACTTCTATCCATACCTCTCAGTATCGGAGCTCTAATTGCTACCCCGTCACGCCTTTTGCTATCCACCACCACAAGAGCAGCTAGTGTCATGGCTCTTGACCCTACCCAATTGAATGGTGAGTCACCTCGTCCGTCTCTCACACGCCATCCTTTGAGACAGATACTCATTACCAGTCTTCCACGCACCTCTTCGACCCTTGACCACTGAGGTGGACTCCACCCATCCCGCTGGCTTCGCAAGAGACGGGTATTGCCGTGGTACTCCAGAAGATGACGGAAAGCATTTCATAGGTGCTGTCGTCACTCAGAACTTTCTCGATTACAGCAAGAGACGAGGTGAGCTGAGACGTCTTCCTCTAACGCCGACGGCTGATTGACAGGAAACGATTTGACCACTCCTCAGCCGGGGTTTCCAGGGTTGAAAGAAGGTTGTAAATGGTGTCTCTGCGTCGAACGGTGAGCTTGACATGTCGGATAATCTCTGACGTCAGTTGGAAACAGGCTTTGAGCGCAGCTGGGACACATGGTCGAAGCGTTGTACCCCTGTGAGTCTAAATGCCTCTTTCGATGATGAACAATAGTGTCCGACATATAACTGAGAAGGTCTGATTATAAGGGTCGATCTGAAAGCCACTGCGCTTGACGCTCTCCAGCATGTCTCCATGGAAGAACTGCAGAGGTTCGAATACCAACCGAAACCGACTCACCCATTTTCGTCCGGTTCCAACTCTAAACCCCCGTCCGACGAAATATAAACAATACTTGTTTAGCAGTACTGATAGCGGTTCGGGTGTAGCAAGAGTATAGGGGAGAGGGAAAGCATTTTGATTCATCCATGCATGTTCGTTTCTTGTCCACCCAACATGAAACTCCCCGCCCCACTGAGAGGAAACGGGGAGCGATTAACAGGTTGTTCTTTCTGCTTCCCACCGTCACACAGATCTGACCCTGTACGCTACAAGATGTAGCTCCCATGAGATCCTTGGCTGATGGGGAACAGACAAGGGGGGAGAAGGTGAGATGCATGGAAGAGACACACGCCCTTCGCTCGTATTCAAGGTAGGGGCGGAGTTTGGACGGCGTTAGAAGAGGATCCAGTGTGGCACATTTGCAGACGCCGACAAGGTTCCGAACAGTCATGTTGCGCAAGCGAGACAGAGCTTCACAAGTTGAGAACACTGACAACAGCAGAGGTGCAGAGCCTATAAAGGGTTTGCGGGAGCATGGGAGCAGAGAGATGGGGCCCGATACTGACAGTGTACAATGTACGTTGACTGGGCAGTGATAACTACATTGTAGAGCATACAAGTGCCGTTTTGACATCTGACGAACAATTGATGCTGATCAGCCGTAGTGTCAGTACCATCCTTTGGTTCTTCCTCGCCATCAAATTCTTCCCCTTCTTTCAACCGCATCCGGTCATTTCCTAACCCAAAGGTGTCCCCAAGGTCCTTTAACTATCTCCCACCGCATTCAGTAACTCCCAATCCTCATCTTCGAGATCTTTTTGTCTTCACCACGATCCCACATTCCACCTTTGTCCTCTTCTCCTCGACGACTGAACCCGCGACTGTGTAAACGAACAATGGCGGATAGACAAATGGATCAACTACAATACCTCTCCCAAGGTCTCGGTTCCGCATTCGAATACAATCCGATGATGTATCCCAATCCCCCGCGGGGAGGTGGTTTTGTTCAAGGTGGCAAGAATGGCGCAGGGTCTGTAGGGGAAATAGAGTGAGTTGAAGGTTCTTTTGTACCACGTTGCGACCTACCTTGCACGACTATACGACTGGATGGATTCGATTGACACACGTTTTGTACATGAGGCAAGAAGGGGTGAGGAGGACTGAGGGCTTGTGAGGGCGTGAACTACAATACGAAGATGGGGTTCTCCTGCCCCCAGAGATATCTTTTGATCTTCTCATTTTCCGTCTGTTTTTGATCCTTGTGCCTTTTTGCTTCTTGATGTACTGTCTTGATTCTCAAATCTGATTCTGTGATCTCCCCATCTTGTTCATTTCCCCTCATCTACTCATATCCCATCATCCATCTTTTCTTGGCTGAGTCTCTCTTTAATCTATTGCGACGCCCATATTGGTCATCATTCCTAGTCGTGGCTTCTACTTCATCTATGATTCTGATCTGACCCTCAGTCCTGCTCAGCTCAACGCACGGCTTCAAGCTCTCCGACTTCAAGCACAAGCTTCTGCAGAATCGCTTCAACAATCTCAACCTTCCGATCCCTCACCCACCTTACCTGACAAACATCATCCCACAGGTTACCAACCGATCCACGAGTTACTGCAACCTCTTGAATACCCATACAACAAATACCCTTCTGTGACCTCTCTAGGACCGGACGATAGCGTCTCCAGATTTCAGAAGATGTATAGACCTTCTCGGAAACCTGTCCCAGAATCATCTGGACAGTCTCTATCAGGTCGAAGGGGAGGTACGAATATCGATAGAGGAGATGAAGGGGTGGATTACGAGCCTGCGGAGCATGATCATCTGGATAGAGGAGAGACGGGAAGTTATGGAAGTCATGGTGGTGTGACTAGGGATTCACCTGGACCTGACGCTTTGGAGTTTGATCAAATTACTTTGAATCCCACCAGCGTATGGACAAGTGGGACATTGTGAGTCTTTCTTCCTTGCCACGACACGCGTAAAACCCATGTCTTGCCGAACCTCTCTCATTGAGGGTCAGTCGGAAGCCATGACATGGCCGCATGGCATAGGAATGAACCCTTTCATACACGACTCCACACTCCTTTCATATGCGCCGCCCACTCATATCGCTCAATCGCTCAGTCTTCTCCTTCGTCATACTCCAGGCTTCAAACTGACTGTCAGAGCGGGAAACATGTACACAATGCGAGATCGCCTTATCCAAACTGCTGAAGAGCGAGAACAAGCCAAGCACTCCGAACTGCATCGTCAACTAGATGAAACGGCCAAACTTGCCGGTGCTCTGGCCAAACTCGAAACGGCCGAACAGCAATTGCGTGGGTTACAGGCTACCCTCATCGCTGAACGAGTTGCTAGATCTCAAATCGAGCAAGAGGCAGAGACTAGTATGAATCACATGCACGATTGTAGTCGGGAATTAGGGGCTGCCGTTCGAGCACTCAGGAGGGCGAAAGAGGAGGGAAAGAGGACAGATGAGGAGAGAAGAAGAATGCAAAGAGCGTTCGATGAAACGGTGAATAGGTGAGACATCATCCTTCGCCCCAGTCATGTCAAGACTGATGATTTAGACTTCACATATATCATGAAGCTCTCGAAGTGCGTAAAGCTTCTGAGAAAGGTAGAGAAGAAGGAAGAAGCGCCGTAAGCTTCCGTGCTCACCTCGTCATAATTAGCTGATGGATAGGCTTTGGCCGAAATCGCACAGTGGTTATCCTCAGAACCACCAATTCCTGGCATGGCTCCACTACAGTCCATTCCTCCTGCTGTGTTGCACCAAACGCCGATGATGCAGCCTGCACAACAACTCTACCCCCAAGTCCAAGTTCATCATATGTACCAGCCACAACAGGTACAACCGCAATCTTACCAATCTCCACCAATGCAAGACACTCAACCTCAACAAGCACCGATGCAGATACCAATGACCAGTCCGCCTCAACAAAATCAGAGCTATGCGCCTCATCCAATCTCACCGACGTCACAGCTGCCTCAACAGAGCTTCGAACAGATGTTCCATGCCCAACAAGTCCAACAGGCATTACACTCTCAGCAAGCTCAGCAGGCTGAACAACTTCAACAGTCGCAATCACCGCAACAAGTACGACAGGGCTCACAAACCCCACAACCGATGACGTCTCAACAAAAAGGTCCCACACCACCGCCTATGATTTCCCAGCAGACCGGTCAGACACAAATGCCAATGATGCCACAACATACCGCTCAAACTCAACAGGATCGTGTACCAATGACAAATCAACACACGGGACAAGCCCAGATGCCGACGACGCAGCAACAATTCGGTCAGATTCCTCCTCCCCAGATGGCTTCACCGACCGGTCAGCCTCAAATGACGCAGAATGGTCATCCCCAGATGGCACAGTTGAATGGTCAAGCTCAAATGCCGCAATTCGTCAACGGAATGATGCCCCTCAACCAACAGGCTCAGACTCAGCAACACCCCCAGATGTTAGCAGTCCCAATGGCTATCGAGCTCGTTCCAGCCGTACAAACCTTCCAACCGGTTATGATGTCCACTAACCCGGCTATGATTCCTCTTCCCATGACGACCCAAACTACCTACACAGCACTTCCTCAACCCTCTCGACCTCCCACTGTCGGTCATCGAACACCACATCAACCTCCTCTCCAGATGCCTCAGGCTCAGTCGACATATACCACTCCTGTACGTACACAACCACCCGCTTCAGTACGAAGTAAATCCCAACGTGCACCACCGGCAGTAGCTTCAAACACTCTCTCCGTTCCCCGCGTGGAGTCGGTTTCTCGACCAGGAGCGGCTGAATCTTACTTAGAGAAAATGGAACAGGATTCAATGGTACAGTCCCTCTTACGAAATGCACCCTCAAGGACAATTCATACGGATAGATTCCCTTCTGACGATTCGGACCATTTCAGAAGTAGCAGTGAAAAACCTTTACCTGATCCTATGGCTAGAGTTCCTCCTCCTCCGTCAAATCGACACGCACCTTCCGTCACTCCCGGTAGAGGTCCAGGTAAATCGAAGGCTCCCTCAGTCAATAGTCGAGTGCCAGGGAGGAGATACAGTTTGATAGAAGGTTTACATGCCCATGCGCACAGTCAACCTCAGACGGTAGATGGTGATAGATATCCAATGTTCGCAAAAGGTGCAGGGACAAGTGTGGGACCTTCTAGACATCCTTCGGCTGAATCATTAGATCCTGTCAATGTACCTCTTCCTGCGTGAGTGATTGCCTTTTTTCCCCTTTAGCCACTTGTCACTCATGCGACCTCACGGACAGTATCCCTCGAAAAGTGCCCTGCTGATGAAAGTAGGTCCGCGATGCAAACTCCTGCAACACAATATAGGAACGACTATCATACCGGTCCCAATCATCGAAATCACGGACCACCATCTCATGTCCCCTCACAATCGGGTCACTCAAGAACCCGTTCTAGAGTTGCAGGTGCATTGAGGAGTGATGAAGAATTAGGACCGGAAATGATGAGTCCGCCAGAGAGTCAAGTGCCTCAATCGCAATACACCCATCATACGCAACAAACTCAGCAGAATCAACAGTTCCAGCAGAACCAGCATGGGCAGCCGTTCCCTCACCATCCGCAAGGTCAGATGCAAAGGAATACTATGGTCAGTATTTGAGCTTTCAAGATCGGATCGAGCTGAGTCGTAGCATCCTCAAGGAAGAAGAAATTATGCTCCTTCCATGCCACCGTCCCGACCTAGACCTCAGGTGAGTTATCGATGTTCCAATTCCCATCTCCATCGTGGTACACTCATCCCGCATGCCCCCTGATCTGCCACATTTGTACAAGCGTCGTCCTCTTTTCTCGGCAATTGTGATGTGTATCGGACTGATCTAATCATCAGGTTGTTCTGCCCCAACGACTCGGTGCTCCTGGTGGGAAAGCAGCCTCCGACCACCCACACGCCGGATATCGTCGACCAGACTTAGGAGCGATGTACGGTCGTGATCTCGCTGCGAGACTCACTGACCAGCTTCCTGAGCCTAAAAATGCGTATGAAGTGCCAAACTCTCATCCGATGTATGTACCTCCTGGTATGGCTCCGGCGGCGGTGGGAGGAGGTGTGGAGGATGTTCAAGGACCTAGACATAGTGCGTTAGGATTGGAAGGAATAGAGAGTCGGGCTCAAAGTGTCAAAGCTCCTACTGTGAGTCATGTTTCCCCTTTGACGGCTTGTTTTCCATCTCGCAATCCCCTTAGCCCCTCTGCACCAACTCGTATTGAGCAGAATAAGAATGATTCTAGCAACTTTCTTCCATTTCCAGTCATTTAAACCTGCTCAACGTATCATCGTTCATCTTGCCCTTCCTAATGAGAACGGTCTTTAGTAATGTCGGTTCATCATAGACTAGTAAAAAGAGTTCCATTTGATTCGATGAGTGAAAACCATCTCTGACTTCACTAGATCAACATTCAACCTCCCGTGCGTCGTAGATTTTCATTCTTCAAATGATCCAATGAATGAAATATCAACTTTCAAATTCCTGACAAAAATATCCAGAATAAAAAAAACTCTTTTCAAGCCTTTGCAAGAGTATCAAGCTCACTCTCAGTCAAACTCCGTTTCACAATTAGCCACAGCACGTACGGCTCCTATGTCTTTACCTTCCAAACCACATGATCAATCCCGAGCTCCGACCGAAAGGTCTCAAAATCAAGGAGGGGCTGCTCAATCTTACTTTTCACAAAACGTTCAACCGCACGAAATACCACTTCCAATTTCTAGAGCACCCACACAACCTTCCAGACCAGGTACCTCTCAAGAACAATTCAGATCAATTTCAAAACCACCTACTTCTCAAGGGAATTTTCAAAATGGGATGAGACAATTACAACCACATGAATATCCCTTACCACCATCAAAAGCACCAACACAAGCGGCTTCTCGTCCTCCTACCTCTCAAGGGAATCATGGTAGAAGATTCGAACCACATGAAGTACCTTTACCTCGAAGTAGAGCTGCAACGAATTATACAGGGGTTTCACCACCTGAATCTGGGGTATCTCCTGAGGAAGCCAGAGGGATGAGTATGGGTGGGAATACTTTAGATCATGCTGTTGGAAAACCTTTACCGGATAGTAGACCGACTACTTATTTTGGGACGGGAGTTATGGTTAGTTTTCCCCTCATCTTTGAAATATATACGTACCACTTGGAACATTTCTGTCACCCTCTCTCGAGTTCACATACCATATCTACCCTCCCAAGTTTCACTTCTGTCTGCTGATTTGGATGCTATGTTATCTGTTCACTACGTTCCCCCTCCGGACGATGATCCTTTTGTCCAGAGTGTTTCGAAGAGGTATATGCATTAGAGAAGAAGTTTGATTTGAAAGTCAGTACAAAGCTGACCCAAAGGATTTAGTTAGTCCAACCGGTACTGCGAAATCAAAAGGCAATATCAGAAGGAAACCTGTTCCTGAACCTTTCTCCAGAGCGTCTTCGAGAGCTGCTACACGTGCTCGGCAATCGAGTGAGTGATCTCATCATCAATTTCATCTCTACCACCAACCCATGTTCCTCATATTTCCCTTCTCAGTTAGGGTAAGTCCAAAAGGTCCAAGATGACCAGGTTTGAGATACCCGGGGACCGAGCGATGGAAAGTAACATGGAGACATAAGAGTAGAAAACAGGATATGAAGTTAACACAATAGCCCACGCGCCGACATTAGCGACGATAGAAGATATGACAGAAGAATCCGGTGCTGAGGGACGGTCTCGTGTTTCACGTGTTCAATAAACAATGATCATTGAAAGAATTTGTCAGTCTTGAGTTAGGTAGATGCATCTTGATTTTTGTTTCTTGTGTTTATATTTCTACATACAAGCTATTTTCTATTTACTCCTCCCTTACGAAACCTAGGTACATGAACGATTGTGACTGGATAGTAGATCGTTGTCGATTTAGAGATGGTGAATTTAGTACCATATGAGTACATGTTGTATTATACTTTTTTTATTCGACGTCATCCCTTCATTTTGAAGTATCTAGTGAAATTTAAATCTTCCAATATCAGATGATATAGTCATATTTGGAGCTGATGTGTGTTCTCCAAAGAAGGCTTGAAAGGGTTTGAGGAAAGGGGAAGATACGTGGCGTAAAGAGGATCTTGATGAATGATAGATGTCAATCAGGTCTGACCATGTGTAGACCACATGTCTAAACCAATCATCATATGTGCTTCTTCTGGCGTTAAGGGAGCTCCGGGTGAACCGGGAAATTTCGAAATTTGAGTAGGATGAGGAGAATTGAGACCTGCTTCTAGGCTGATACATTAGTCATTGATCCCATCCCCCTCACGCTCTTTTGTCTCCTCTCGCCTTTCTCATTGAGTAGGTGATTGGTAGATGTGAAATTGGCGATCATTCACCAAGGCAGATTGGAGATGATGATGATAGAAATGGTGAGATGAAGTCATGTAAGGTAGGTCAATTGTCTGGTGAAATGATTTGAGAAAGGGAAGAATGTATGAGATATAAGGGGTGGCTACGGAGAGGGAGAGAGGGAGGGAAGGAATTTAAGATAAAAATCAAACTTACCGCCATTCAGCTCTTATCCTAGCGTACACAGCTCTAAAAGCACTCAAAGCTCCTTTTTCTTGTACCATAGTCATGCTCGTTCTTGGAAATGTACTCCCGGGACTAGGAGGTGGTTTTCGGATCGTGGATGGACGTGGGGAGTCTGATTTGGGAAAATCATCTTTCCAATTGGCATGAGGTAAGAATTCTATTCTGAAACGAACTGCTTTGGGAATATTTATTCCTGAGATGTCTGTGAGTTAGATTGACTCTCTTCATATTTCTCACACGGCTTTATCCTTGGGAGGAGACAGTGAAGACAGATACTTTGAAGGAAAGCTCCCGGAAGCTACCTTGGAGTATCTGTTCATGGAGCGGGAAACGCGGTAGAAGATATCGGAAGACAGTGTTGGAAAGAGAAAGATGAGAGTCTGATTGATTGAGAAGACGAATCAACTCACCTCTAATCTCATCCACACGACATTTCAAAACGCCCCATCCATCCGCATCTTCAACTACCACAGCCGCTCCGAAACTGTCCAACAACTTCTTACATTCCGCTCTTGTAGTTTTACAGTCTGCAGCACAAAGAAGAGTGTAGGTCTGAGAGTCAGCTCCCGACTGGAAACTCAGCTTCTGTCCTTTTGATTCTTGTTGCACGATCTAGACAAATCGTGCCAAGTGAAGAACGATATGAGAGGTATGAAGATCACGACAGGGAAAGAAGCGAGGCAGCATATACTACTGTTGTGGGAAACGGACTCACGGCTGGTTTCCAGCTGAACAAATTCGAAAACCAAGATCCCTTCATAGCGTCCGATGGCATACCCACCATGAGAGGTGATCCAGGGAGAGTATTAGGAGTTGCGAGATAAGGTGAATTGCCAGGAGATAAGAGCGAGTTGGTCATTTTTGGCATTGCGTCCGTCAAGTCCAAAGGTGCAGCTGTTCGTTAGCGCCTAACCGCTCTCTCAGTCTTAAAGACGTCAATGTAGGTTTAAGACACATGAAGAAGTAGGTGCAGCGTGTAGGAGAGTGAAACTCACGTCTGGACTTTCGTTTCTCCGTCGTACTAGCCTTCCTACCCAATTTCTCCGTCGTTTTCTTGGGCGACATTCGATTTCCCTTGCCTTGACTCATCTCATACTGAGATTTTGGGGGTGGGCCGGGAGTAGCCGAGACGATGTTGGCCCTCAAACTGGCATCACCAAAGTAAGATCTCCTTCTACTACTCTCGGGTCGTTCTTGTTTCGGTACTTGCTCAGTGTACGTACGCAAAGGCATCGGACGACCTCCGGCTGGAGATATTGTGGCAGGTTGCGAGCCTGGTAATTTAGGCGCAGCTTGTGCTGATCCTGAAGTCTTACGAACGGGTTGGACTTGTGTGAGTGGAACACTCTTTGACAAATCTTGTGACTGTGCCGGAGATGTCGGTGTTGTGGCTACACGAGCAGGAGCAACAGGTGAAAGGGAGTTAGGACTATCTGCCATTCGTGACTCTGCTACAGGAGACGGTGATGGAGATGGAGACGGCGTCAAAGTTATCGAAGGAGAGCCTGAAACGGAGATGATGGAAGACCTCGGACTTGTAGATCCGATGAGCATAAGTTGATCCGCAATATCTTGGAAGAACTTTTGAAGGGCCACATCTTGAACTTGAGGGACTGCAATTTTCTCCCCCACTCCAAGTTGACCAAGTTTGACCATGGCAGCTTCTAGTTTTTGAACATTCTTCATTCCTGCAGACATTGGCGACGGGGTGGGAGGTGGCATATTGACACCCAATCCCAAACCATTCGTCGTGTCCCCTTGTGGTGTGGCGCGCTGAACAGTAATTTTCGGATGACGAGGATCTGCGGGTTGGACGGTTGAAGGTGCTGGTGGTTGTACACCTCGAATGGTACCTCTCGGACTGACGGGTGCTAAACGTGGTGGTCTGGGTCCTGCAGGAGCCGTCGCACCAGTACGTGGAGTCTCTGGTGCGGGAGGTGCTGCTCGAGTTGGTTTGGGATGCTTACCGACTTTTGTTCTTTCTGCGTCCGCGGTTCGTTTCGATTTGACTCCATGTGTCGGACCAGGAGTATGAGCGTGGGGACGGGGGTTCACATCGGCTTTGGGAGCAGAGACGGATGTCTGTCGTTCTGCTACAGCGAGAGGTTTGGTTACGAATTCAGATGATGGAGTAGAGTATTGAGAGCCATAGACAGCGTTATAATGAGCCTGGATATATTCGAGGACGTGCCTAGGAATTCCAGCAATCCCATCGTCATCGCTACCGTCTTTGGAACGAGAGAGTAAGCCTTCAAATCCACGGATGTCCACTTGTCGCATATCAGGATTCGAATTACAGGCGTTATCCTCGGGATTGTAATTCTCCAATCGCCGTTCCCGATATTGCATCAATAACCAGTAGAACGACTTTTCCCAAGTTTTCCTGAGGGTCAATGAGGAACTTGAGTGAAGCATGACATCAAGGGACTCACCCGGGGGTCAAAAGACTGTGAAGGAGTCTGATAGCTGGAGTATGTTTGAACAACGCCTGTAAATTTTGCACAATGTCTTTGTCAAGGTTGTGGATACTGCGAATGCCCATGTCAATCCTGTCCAACCGAGGGGGTTCTACGGCCCGCAAGTGACGTCCAGAGCCGGTAGCCACTCGTCTTCGACAAAAGGGATGATTGATGATATCTCTCATCTGACCGATTAGCAATCAAACAAACTGATACACAAAAACGACTCACCGAGATACGTCTCTCGGGTTCTGTGACCAACATTCGCACAATGAGGTTCTTCGCGTCGGATACCATGTCCTCTGGGAGGGAATATCGGCCGTTCTTGACTTTCCCAAGTAAGATTCGGATGTTTTCGTCATCAAAGGGCAGGCGACCAGTGAGTAGAGCGAAGAGAATGATACCGCATGACCAGATGTCAGATGCGGCTCCGTGATATTGATGTCCCTGATCCTCCGTTAGCTACCGCATTGAACCAGATGTTGCAACTTACAGAGACGATTTCCGGGCTGGCATAATGAGGACTCCCGCAACTGGTTTCCAACATCTTGCCTTTGTACTCCAACGCAGCCATCCCGAAATCGGCAATCTTGACATTCCTATTCGCATCCAGGAGGATGTTCTCTGGCTTGAGATCACGATGACAGATGTTGAATCTGTGACAGTAGTCGACGGCGGAGATGATTTGTTGAAAGTAATGTGAAGCTTCGTCAGGATGTAGACGACCTTTTGATACGAGATAATCGAACAACTCTCCACCTTCTACATATTCTAGAATCAAAAATCTGCCGTCAGTCTACATATTCCAACAAGGAGACAACCCACAGCTCTTTCGAGGTTTCCCACACATCGTATAATCCCATGACATTGGGGTGTTCTAATAATTTCATGATGACAATTTCCCTCTCAATACCCAGTACAGGTTGATCGGTAGCTGTACTTGACATCTCAGGCTGACCTTTCGAAGTGACCTTCGTCTTTTGTATGATTTTGACTGCTGCGTAAACCCCTGTCCGTTGATGTTTTGCGATTTTAACTCTTCCTGTCCTACATCAGCTCTGATACCAGGATCACATGGTCGGAACAGACGTACCACAAGCTCCCTTTCCAATGGTTCTCCCTATGTTCCATGGTCCTATCACCTTGGGATCCCCCGGCATATCCGCGGCTACCTTACCTCCTGTGGCGGCAGCTTCTTTCTCGAAACGTGTCGGACCTCGGCGATGATACCTGACCTTGGGTGGGGAAGGGGGGTTATCAGGCTCTTCCGGCTGGGAGCTTGAGCCATGGCGATTTTTGTGATTAGGGTGGTCATAAGTAATATAGGCACTGTGGTTATGTTGTCTAGGAGGAGGTTTATGAAAGGAAGTGGGGAAAGGAATGGGATAAGGAAGGGGTGCACCGTTGTGTTGTACACGAACCGGTGGCATGGTTGGGAATTCGATCCGTTTTTATTTGAGGTGCAGTGTGAGCACTGACTAGTGTATGGTAGCCTCTATATCTCTTCGAATCTTGTCGCTATGGAGGAGGTGGAGTACAAAAGGTGAAACGGGAAAAAAAGGTTGGAGAGACCGAAACGAAATGGAAGGGAAGTATGATACGCATGATGGACGAGAGCAAGGTTTATATGTCAACTAGTCGGTTGGTGGTGAAATTGGAATGAGAAGAGAGCGATGAAGATGCAAGAGGTAAGTTGGTCGGTCAGGGATGAGTATACGAGTTTGGACAACGTCATCTGGGGTCAAACAGCCGTCCTCGGAATATGACAACATGATCGGAAGGGGTAAATTTGAGGTCGAGTCGGTTGACAATGGATCTCTAAGCTTGTGAATATTGGTCAATAATCAGTGAGCTTGTATGGAGAGAGGTAGCGATCCAGACATGGTCGCCAGGGGATTGAACGGGCAGTTTGGAGAAGAGTAAGTCGATGACTGGTGGGGGAAGTGACCCTTCTGGAGGACAGGCCTAAACGACCGACAGTGATCTCTGTGAGGGAGTCAGCATTTAGCTCTGACTCCAGGGCAGTCATATGATCAGATGACTAGATGGCGCAAAGTCAAATTAGTAGATGAAGAGGAAGAGAGAGAAAAGATGAAAAAGTAAGGGTAAAATTTGTGGTGTTCCGTAGGTGTTGGTTTCGTGACATCTAATCATTTCAACTTTCACTTGTCATCCTGCACCATACTTTATAGCATAAACTCACCACTTATCGTGCTTTCACCATAGCCCATAGGTCATTCGAAACTCCCTGTTCCACTCCCTAGTCATGTCCGACGATTTTCTCTCCACTCTCGTCATGTCCGACGATTATGACACTCCACAAGTGCCCATTCCCTCCATCGACTATATCCCTGAGTCTGAACGTCCCTCACAACCAGCTCTCTTCGCCACCATGTCTTCCTCTTCCACTTTGTTGGAACAATCGTCGTCCGCTACTCCTCCAGCCGAGCACGAGACCGTCCCAACGGGATTCTATACTCAGCACTTTATCGCGCTACAAGGCCAAATAGACCTTTTACAAGAATCTCAACATGCTCTCGAGATGTCTGCCACAGAGCAACGACGTAGTTTGGAAGATATGGCTCTGAGCCTCGAAGAGATCGCCAGTGATATGGTAAAGATACATAACCAATCAAATCAGGATGTCCAGCATACCGACGCACAAGATGCTCTGCGAGCCTTGGACGATCGCCTTGCCCGCATGGAGGACCGACAAAAGCAGGTGGATGAGCTGGCGACTCAGCGGGCTGACGTGACCGACAAAATCTTGAAACATCTAACGGAAGGTCTGGGGAGTGTATATGGGAGGATAGAAACTTCAGAGAGGGTACATGCAGAAGGTATCAAGTCTGTTAACCAAAGGCTCGAATCCATCGTTTCTAGACTCGACTGTTTAGATCGTACGTCCCCTTCTGAGTCTTTCGCCTCGCCAACGGTCGATCCACCCCCACCGGTTTCGAAAATGACTTACTGGCACCAACGGGAGAAGGAACCGAGCTCCATAGCTTCCTCGTCTAGAAGTATAGCCAGGCCGCCTCCTCGCCAACAAGGAGCAGCGACGAATAGGACCACTATCACCCCATCTCCACTGAGTCGGACCACACAGGTCCATCGTGACGAGATCGTCGCTGCTTTGTCCGCCGTATCCACCCCTGAAGCTGAGATAGCGACCAACGATCAACACGAAGCGGGTGATTGGGCCGTTGATCATAGCGGACATCTGGACATGGATATGACGCAGGATCCGATAGTACATTCCTCTGTCCCACCACCATCCACAGGCCAGGATGTGTTTCGACATCACGATACGGAAGAGAGCGGTACAGATGATATCAGAACGAAAATTGGACTAGATATTGGTGGGGTAGAAGACGGAGGAATGGACGATGTTGAAGAGATGATGAGGATTGCGTCACGGTAAGTCCTCAGTCCACTTTGACCGGCTGACTCGGAAGATCCCCAGAAGGGACCCCATCGGGAGACACACCAGAAACCGTCAGACGACGATCGTTCCGACCACGACGTCGCCCGGTGAATTATCACAGCCATCCTCTTGACGGAAAGAAGCTGTTTGTCTCTTCTCCCAAGAAGAAGAAAGGCAAGAGGGAGCCTGGGCATCGATTGAGATCTTTTAAAGGGAGAGTGTGGCTAAATAATAAATGTTTGAGCGCTAGTGATGGGGAAAAGAGAGGAGAAGGTGTATGGCCGACTAAAAGTGAGAATACGGTCAAGGGGAAGATGGTAAGTCCACTCCTATCTCTTGACTTCACGCCCAGATTCCACACCAGGAGCGTAGCGCTCAATGTCCAAATTCCCACAACCAACAGACTCCGGACGATGTGCTAACTTATCAGCAAGAAGTAATCTGCGACGCTTGTAAAGGTCGAGTTCATTGGGCGTGTGCGGGACTACAACCAGAAGATGACATGTCGGAAAGAACCTGGGATTGTCCTGATTGCGAACTAGCAATAAAAAAGGGAACTTCGAGAAGAGAGATAGAAGTTGCCCCTCAGGATCAATGTATCCGATTCAACTGTATCCTCAGGTATGTCGCGGTGGAAATCCCATGGTAGTGCACTGCTCATGAAATAGAGACAAAAAAGCCACAGTCAGAGAAGACGATGACGATAAACAGTACGTCGTTGAAAAGATCATTGGGTGAGTGTAAAATTCCCACGAGATATGACAGGTAAAAATACTGAAAACTTAAAAAGACGGAAAGCGATAGCGAGGAATCAAGAGGATCAAAGTAGGATCTTCAAATATCTAGTTCTATGGTCGGATTGGCCTATCACCGCTTCTACATGGTATGTGAAAGTTTTTGTTGACCACCGTCTTCGTATTCCCCACGTCAGCCATCGCACGACGTCTCTCTGTCTCTCTGTCTCTCTGGCTTCTATTTGCCGTCTTTCGCTCTCCGTGCGCATGAAGGAATGAACGCATGAACATATACGAGATTCATAGAATGATCAAAAGATATACTCGCTCTCGTTCGCCTTTTTCAATGGAGCGTATGCGCTCGCTCGCGATCGCTCCCTCTCTCTCGGGCGAAAGTCGAAAAGGAGAAAAAGGGATAAAGACTATCGCTGATGATATAGGGAACATCAAGATCCTGATTTCCCAAGAACGAACCCTCATGTTCGTCAATTCATGGAAGAAGCGATATCGCTTGAAATACCTCTAAGACCAGCAGTGGCCTTGCTTCCAGAAGCTACAAAATATTGGGACCAAAGGGGAGATGAGAAGAAGAGAAATAGAGAGGAAGGTGAAGATGATGAAGATGAGAAACCTAGTCAAAGAATGAGAAGAGGGACAACTACGACTACGACGACAACTACTACGACTACTACCAATACGAATCAAGCTTCTTCGAGTAGTAGAGCTGAAGGTGAACCTTCTGTTCCTAGATCTGAGGTGTAGAATATACTTGATGGTATATTATAGAAATAGATGTTTGGGATCATTAGGTTATTCACGAGTGAGATGGACGATGGACGGTTATACGCTATGAAGGTGGAACAGTTGGACAGTTGAAAGGTGAAGGTTCATGGTAGAATCATAAGGGACGGATCATCGACAATGTAGAACATCTGGAGAAACGGGAAACGGGAAACGATTTGGTATAGATCTAATGATTCATGTGAGATAATTGTTTAAACGATGCATACACATGTCCCCTCTCCTTCCCTTTCAAAATTCAAGTCCGCCATTTGTCCTCCCTATGCCTGTTGAGAAAACTAACGAAGACAGGAAAAGGAAATAACAAATGACCAGGAAAGAGAAACGAAGAGGATCAGACAGAAAGAGAGAAAAGAAAAGAAAAGAATTCATCTTCTCTTTTTCCCAGCTTTTTTAATCCTCTTCTCAGCTCTAACCTCTTTCCTCATTCTAGAATCTACAATCTTATATTTCCCTTTAACACCTTTAGGTCTACCTTTAATACCTTTGTTCGAACCTTTAGCAACCACGATTTTCTTTTCTTTCTTTTTATCTTTCCCTTTTGCACGATTTAACAATTTACCAACTTGTTTAGCTTTTTCATTTTCGTTTAAATCATCAGTATCCATAACTCCATCCGCTTTCTTTTTAGCTTTTTCTAATCTAGCAATAGCACGATATTTTTTCCTAGCTTTTGCTTCTGCTACTTTTTTTATAGGTCTAGCGTCTAAAGCTCTTTGACGTTCACGTAATACCGATACAGCTTCTTTTGTTATTGGGATATTAGGACGATAATGTTTTGCTTCATCATCTAAGAACCAATTTGGGAGTGAATCTTTGTTCAAGTTTGAATGACGATTGAACCCGTCGTCGATTAATGAAGATAGTGTTTGTTGACGGTTTATTAGACGTGTGGCTAGGGTTATAGCTTCGGCTGAGAGAAGACCTTTGTCTAGATGTTATCAGCACGAGGTTGTTATGTATATCTTTGTGTGTGTGAGTGTGTGTGTTTACTTTGCAGCTATGTTTTCTGAAAAGAATCAAGTAGAGATCTAAAAGGAGCAGGGATGGGAGAGATGTGACACGAGATGGATGGTAAGGATGATGTCGTGGGAAGGAGACATTTGGCGATGAATGTTGGAGGGTGAGTGGTAGAGTGAACATTAAGGTGACATAATCGCAAAGTGAATGCCATGAAGAACACTTGGACAAGTACGAAGGGGATTCCGGTCACAAAAGCGAGTGATGAGATTCGATGAGAATAAAAAATTATCACCACTCACCTTTGATAACCTTCTGTTTCACCTCATCCTGATCCACATCATCAACATCCCAAGCTTGACCGTCGTCTTTATCCTGAGGAACGATCTCAAAATCGTCCTCCTCCTCTTCTTCTTCCTGTTCCTCACCGTCCTGCTCATCACTGACGGAAGCCATCTCCACATCACTTCCTTCCTCATCTCCAGCACTTGACAACTCCTCAGACATTTCCTCATCCTCTTCTTCATTCCCATCTCCTTCCAAGTCCATCTCTTGTTCATCGATCGATCCCTCAGCAGATACCTCCCCCTCATCATCGCCATCCAAAGCAGCAAGATCCCCAACGTCTTTAAACACCGACTGTGTGAACCATAACTGAGCTTGTCGACTCATCTGTGCTTTCTCCTCTTTCTCCCTCAAAGAAGTCACCAAACCTTGATTCTTCTGAACCGTCTTTTGTCCTGTATCAAACCTCACTGCCTTCCGCTTTTTCTCGTGTGTCTGAATTCCAGACATCTTCTCTTCATCTGACGAATCATCCGAATCAACATCGTATTTTTCTTTTCTCGCCGTAACCACATCCCATCCTCCCTCTTCACTTTCCTCTCCATCCCCCTCTCCTGATTCATCCGCATCTCCCCTTCTGGGAACACGTACCATCCCACCTTTGTAACTCTTATCGATCTCATCATCACTTTCCGCATCACTTCCTTCTTTGATACCATGCCAAGCGGCGAAGTTTTTATCTCTCAAACGAGCCTGTTTGACTTTCCACCTAGCATCCCGTTCTTTCATCCTTTCTTGATATTCGTCATACATCCCGTCCAATTCGCCCTCCAGAGCCTCGGTCCGACGTTCACGTTCTTCGTCAGAAGATAGCACTTCGGCATCTTCTTCCTCATTTTCAGACTCCGAATCTGAAGATGACATCCCGTCGGCATCTTTCAAAGTCTCACCCAGAGTGGATTTCCGACCTCTCCGAGACAACTCCTTTTCACCCTCACCAAGATCGAAAACTTGTTCACCGCCAAGAGTAGGATCGTCAAAGTCGAGATCGGTAGGAACGGTCATGTGGAGTTGATGTTTGAGGAGTTCTTTCGCTTTCTTCTCATTTGCACGTTTCTTTTCTCTCTTGGTTTGAGAAAGTTTGCTTTCGCGGAGTCTTTCCAGCTGATCGTCAGTTTCAGGTAAACAATCAATCGCAGCAGACTCAGTCCAGATAGACCCATCATGATGGACAAGAGAAAATATGAGATGTTGGATCAAGGTATGACGAGACTATGGACCCACTTCAGCAGAGATTTGTTCTTCCTCATCCATGGGTTGAATATTTACCTCCTCTGTGAGGTCTTTAGTCGCATCTGCCTTGACGTCCAACCCCGTTTGCAGTCGAATGGCCGTACGCCATTTCATGAGTAGCTTGAAATCTCCTTTTCCCAACACTTTGAGATCGGCGAAGTTGGCTAGAACATCCGGGGTGGTATGTCGAGATTTAAGCCATCTGAAAATAAGCACGCAAGTCAGACAAAGACACAGAGTCAAGTAGTGGAAGAAATAGAAAGGTGATGGAGAATAACAAGTCCGACATACCCTTTTTCCTCTTCAGTAACAAATTCGATTTGATTCATGCTACCAAGTAGCGCCACAGGATCCGCTCCCTTGACAAAATCCCCCACTGTTGTCTTGTGGAACAAAGTATAATCTCCTTCCGCGTAACCATCCCTATGTCTCCTGTTCTTCTCCGGCATGAAAACATTCGCATGAGCTTGGTTGTTGACCGCGGGTTTTGACGATGACGCCGCTGTCGTTGATCCTTCACCTGTAGACTGGGTGATAGAAGTTGGCAGAGCCGCGACGTCTTTGAAGACATGCTTTGGATCCAAGAATTTGGGATCGATATGCTTTGGAGCGATGAAGCCTTGACACACGACGAAGATCTCTGCGGAAACGTTTCTTTTTAGATCAGCTGTATCCCGAGATCAAAGATCAGGTAGCTAACCTTGATGAGGGAGGTTTAGTAGCTTCCACACTGTCAAATAACTGTCCAAAGACCCATAAGAGGGAATTATAATCTTGACTCCTAAACACCTTGGTAACGAAATTTCCACCCTTGACTAAGAACTCAGTGGCAAGTTTCAAACTCTGCAACACCAATTCGTTCTGCGTGAAAGCGTCTTGAACCCAAGCACTACCTACGTTCGGAGCACCATCATGCAGAACCAAATCGGCTTTCCAATCGTGCATATGCGACCGGAGGAGGTTGCGACATTGAGGGGTCGTGATATCGGATACGAAGGTAGTGACGTGGGGTAGGGCTCTGATGGGATGAAGATCAACACCGATGATGAGAGACCCTTTCGGCATGTACTTTTCAGCTACTTGTAACCAACCTCCTGGTGCTGCACATAGATCGATGGTACATTTGGATTTTGCGAGGAGGTCGTATTTGCGGTTGAGATGGATGAGCTTGCTGGGAAGGTCAGCGTGGATTAAGATGGAGGATGATACAGTAGGACACTTACAATGCTGAACGAGCACGATAACCTTGCTCCTTCGCAAGCTTGTAGAACTTGTCTAGACGACCTTTACCTGTCTTTTTGTCATGCTTTCCCATCTTGCCGTCGTTGAGAAAAGTTTAAAACCAGAGAGGGTTGGGAGGGGCAAGAACTTTTTCCATGGGACCCGAGTTACGTAAGCAAGTGATGGAGGCTGCAAGGAAAATCAAAACTGAACCAACTGACGCTGCACCCGCGCTCGGACCTCTCTTCCCTTCTGCAGTAGCCATCATTCCCCTGCACTCTGCCCCCCTTTCCACTTTGCTCACCATTGCCACCACCAAGGACACATCTATGTCTTTTCTTCTCCCCCTTGTACGGATAATGACACTGACGACAAAGATATCCAACAAGTGATCAACAACGACGACGACGACGACGACGACGACGACCACCACCACCACCAACACACAATCACTTAACACATGCCATCAACATGCCCGACATACCCACCACTCCCCTCGGTTCTAACCCATCGCCACCCAAGCCTTTCACCAGCTCTCAGCCCATATTTGGCTATCAAGCTCGACTATTACAACGTACTTCATCTACAAAGACTTCCGGCACACCTATCTCCGGCTCATCCGGCCTGACCTCATCCCTCGCCAACATGGCCATGGGACCACCAGCTCCTCCCAACGGTACTTCACCTCCTTCCACCCCCATCACCCGCAGTGTCAAGCGTATGGTAGCCGAGGGAAACCGGCAGAATGGTCCTGAGTTCGCTACCCCTGGACTCCGAGGCTCTGCTGGATTGTCAAAGACCCCTAGCTCCATCTCATCACATACTAGAGGATCACAGTCGGTCAGCTCTGTAAGGAACCAATGGCAAGCTAAGATCAACAAGCTTTCTACCACTCCATTGTCCGAAGCATCTTTACCTCCAAATGGAAGCCAACAGACGCCAAAGTCGCTGAAACGGAGCACTTTCTCCCCTGATCTCACCACTGGAATGGGGTTCGCACTTTCGAATATATCCACTCCGTCCTCTATCATTCCTATCCGGACGGGCTCCTCGACGACTGACTCGGTACCGGATGTAAACAAGTATCAAAGTGATTTCATGGCTTCAAAAACCGCCAAACGCTCCACTGTGTTTGGCATGGAAGGGATCACTGCCTCTCCCATTCCTACCCCGATCGAACGTCCCTCGACACCACCGTCGAGCTCGAGTGTCATATCTGACCAAAGCCCGACAACAAGACAGCGACCGGCGTCCGTATCATCCTATGCCTCGATATTGTCTCCACATTCCACTGGTGAGAGTTCTGTCACATCAGGTCGGACGCAAGCCCAGGAAGAGAAGCTAGCCGCTGCTAGGGCTAACGCCCTGAAGAGGCTTGAGGCGAGACGAAAAGCTCAAGCTGAAGCGGCTGGTGAGGGTAATGCAACAATGAAAGCCACGGCGTCACAGGACATCCCAGCAGAGGTTACGATTCGAGCATCTCCCCCCGCAGCACCAATCACCTCGACGCCTGAACCGACGGCCGTGAGGTCTTCTCCCTTTGCTCATCTGTTCGAGCCTCCTTCGTCGAACACGGAGAAGACACCTACCAAACCAACTTTCCACTTCTCCGAGAATGTCACCCCTACGTCCTCTCGTAGCTACATCTCGCGGTCGACCGCTGCATCTTCGACCACTCCTGCACCTTCGGCCGCACCTTCGTATGTCCCCTCTGGTCTTTCCGTCCCAGCCGCTTCTTCCACTTCCTCTGGTCCCGGGTTGCTCGGAGGGAAAGATAAATACGGCTCTATTAGTAAGACTGATCGCCGACGTCTCGGACGACATTTACCAAGGATCGCATCGGGCGGCGAGGGATGGGACGAAGAGGTGGTTCCCGGGCATAAAGACATGTCGGAGAAGAGAATTCCTTCTAGTCTGGGGAGGAATGCAATTGCTCCCTCTAAGACAGAGAATACGCCGCCGATCCCTACTCCTGACAGACCGTCCACAAGTGCCCCTTCCAGTAGGCCCAGGGCCATGGACGTCCTGGCGCCCTCGACGACTACCAATCAACCGAACACAGTTCCATCACAAAGTGTTCCTTCGACACCAAGCAAACGACGATCCGTAATGGTTGCTGAGAAATTGAAAGAGTCGCTTGCCTCCACACCCAGACCGGAGGTAGCCGGAGAGGAAATGAAGGGTCTGATGAGTGCGGTAGGAGCTTTAGGGGTGCGAGGACGATCGAAGGAAGGTGGTGAGGGTGTAACAGGTGAGTGCCAATGCGTGTCGAGTCTTCGCTAAGTATCAGGTATGGCGAACCGATTCCGCTTGTCCAAGTCCAGTCTTCCTCCGTCAGCATCATCCGCCGCCCTTGCGCCTGCTCCATTGCCATCGAGGAAGCTAGCACAAACGAACTGGATGGATCGCCAGCGACACGCACTTCAGGCATATGAGTATCTGTGCCATGTAGGGGAGGCGCAACAGTGGATTGAGGGTTGTTTGGATGAGGAGTTGGACTTTGGAGTGACCGAAATGGAAGAAGGCCTCAGGGACGGTGTCGTCTTAGCCAAATTGGCTCGAGTTTTCCTCGGAGAGAGTGCTGTCAAACACATTTACACTGTGAGTTTCAGTCCACCTTGGTTAAACGCAAGCAGCTGACTGGCTAGGATGGCAAGCATCGATATAAACAGACTGAGAATATCAATTACTTCCTTCGGTTGCTCCGGAGCGTCGGTATGCCCGAGGTGAGTCATACTCCATAGTCTAGATACTAGTCAGTTTAAATCTGACGTACAGACGTTCATTTTTGAGGTCACTGATCTTTATAACAAGCGGAACATCCCCAAAGTCATTTTCTGTATCCATGTACTGAGGTAAGTAGATGTACCGTGCGAGGATGGCGCTGAAGATCAGTCACCTTTTGTCCCGACTAGGAAGGGCAGAAAGAATCGGAAATCTCGTCGGGCAATTCGAGTTCACTGGTCAGTCCATCCTGTCGACTGACGCCTCTCTAACCTCCAGATGAACAACTCGCTGCGACACAGAAAGGCCTTCAGGGAGTTCCCATGCCTAATTTCGGGGACGTACGAAACACCCTTGCTAAAGAAGCCAGCTGGGAGCCAGAGGAACCGGAAGAGACGGAAGATGAAAGTAAGTCGGTCCACTGGGGCGCGGAAAGATTACTGATGAACAGAGCGGGATCGAGAATTGATAGAATGTGAACCTTCGATTATCAACCTACAAAGCCATCTAAGAGGTCGGCTGGCCCGCGCGAAGACTTCACGTATTCGAACTCAGCTCGACTTGGCTCTACCGATCATCACTCGAATACAGTCGCAAGCTCGCGGATACCTTGCCCGCCAGATTCTCAAAGCCGAACGCACCGAACGATCTCATCTCAGTTCATGGGCGACTGGGCTACAAGCCATTGTCAGAACGCGTATCGCCACAACAAGGTGGCAACAGCGCATTCTTTCTGTGCGTCGGAGCGAAGCATCTGCAGTCGGTATACAAGCTCATGCTCGCGGAATGCTTGCCAGGGTCCGACTAGCCACAATCGAAAACGCTCTAGACAAATCTTCTCGGCATATCGTCAATCTTCAAGCTATCTGTCGCGGCTGTCTCGCCCGTCGACGTCGATCTGAGCATCGTAGAGCCATGTCTACTCCGGAGATGGTCCAAACTATCCGATCACTCCAAGCTGTATCGCGAGGAAGACTACAACGTCAAGCCGCTGCCCAACAACAGCTCAAGGTGCATTCTCAAATGCAGACATTTCTGGCTTTCCAAAGCCATCTCCGTGGCGCTTTGGTTCGACGTACTCGTCGTGCTCATGAGGAGAAACTCGATAATGCCGCTGATTACATCGTATCCATCCAAGCGGTTTGTCGAGGTATTCTAGCTCGCCGAAAGAAACAGTCCTTCATATCCACCGCTCAAACTGTCGCCCCTGCAATAACTTCATTACAATCTGCTCTCCGTGCTCGTCTAGCTAAGCAAAGTCACCGTAACATGCAAAAGGCACTTGCTAAGGTCGAAGTAGCCGGTTCAGTTGGAGGTCTCCAGGCTTTCTTACGTACCAAATTGGCCAAACGACAAGCTACCGAACAGAAAAAACAACTTGAATTTGTTCAACCTGATGTGATCGGTTTCCAAGCTATAGCTCGAGGATATTTAGCTCGTCAAGAATACCGAGAATGGCGAGATTATCTCTTTGACCCTCATACACAAGGTGCACTCGTGTTCCTGCAATCACTCATCCGAGGATTTTTAGCTAGGAGACGATTATACCTCCGAACTTCTTACATTCACTCGAGGATCGATTCCATTGTTAAAATTCAAGCTTTATGGAGAGGGAGAACTGAACGACAAATGTATCATCGTCTTCTTACTGGTATGGAGGTAGATGTTCCAACTATTCAAAATTACATGCACTTGCTAAACGATACGGAATCTGATTTCCGAGATCAGATAAGGACGGATCTACTACGGAAACAAGTAGTAGAGCTCATAAGGGAGAATCAAATATTAGAGACGGACGTGAAAGATTTGGATACGAAAATAGCTTTGATAGTTAATAACAAGATGACTTT
This sequence comes from Tremella mesenterica DSM 1558, assembly GCF_000271645.1. Classification (NCBI taxonomy): domain Eukaryota; kingdom Fungi; phylum Basidiomycota; class Tremellomycetes; order Tremellales; family Tremellaceae; genus Tremella; species Tremella mesenterica. The sequence continues at coordinate 1,480,510 of NW_006711229.1, forward strand.
CGAAGAACTTGCCAGAGCTAAGAGAAGGGCGGGACAAGGACAACAAGAACAAATTTGGCATCAAACTAATATGGATCCATTTGGAGGTGGAGCTCATCTGGATAAAGGTAGTCAAAGGAAATTAGAATTGTATGAAGGATTGTTTTTCTTGTTGCAGACAAAAGCGGAATATTTGAGTAGGTTGATAAGGGGTTTGAAAGGAGACGAAGTGGAGAAAGATAGGAAGATGGTAGAAGGGGTCGTGTTGGTTTTGTTCGGATATGAGAGAAGAGAAGAGTACTTGTTCCATAAACTTCTTCAGGTGGGCCTACAATTTATATCGTGACCCCAGTATGATGAGGAGAAAGGCCAGATAGGAGCGAGGTGAAACGTGGCGGCGTTCAGATGTGTCTGGTGTGACTGTCTGTCTGACACCATATCTTGACGAAAACTGCACATTGGTGTTCGAACATGTGCAGAGCTTGTTTTATCAAGAGCTGGGATAGACTAACCCTCAGCTGGCGGTACACGAAGAAATCCTACTCTCCACCACATTGTCCGAACTTGCCGAACATCGATTACCCATAGTCTCAGTGACTAAACAATATGCCAAACCCAGTGTCACTCCTTACGTTCAAGAAATCATGTCTGAACATATCCTCAGAGTGGTCCAAGCTCAAGATCTTGACTTGTGTACTGATCCATTGGAAATATACAATAGGTCGATTAATGCTGAAGAGTCTCAAACGGGATTACCATCTCCACGTCCGAGGGATTTGAATGCGGATCAAGTGTTACAGATTGATGCTCCTGCTCGTGCTGAGTATATACAACGTATGTCGGTTCTTCCATCATCTCTCTATCAACCCTGGAACTCATCGATGTACAAACTACCTTTCCGTACATTATTCATCGCTTCCCTTATATCGACTTGACACTTTGTTTACGAATAAGAGGAAATGTGGGGAAGTGCAATCTCGTGTACTTGAGACAAACATCTTTGCAGATTGAATGAGAGATGTGTTGAAGCGTATAAAGAAGTAAGCTGATGAATAGATCTACAGGAACTTCGTTTCCTTTGCGATCGGTTGATCAAGGGTTTAGTGGCTTCAACAGTTCATGTTCCATATACTATCCGTCTACTCGCTCGAGAGTCTTTGTTAGCTCTTAGAGTTAAATATCCTGATGCTTTCGACCATGAACTCACGCCTGTCGTGGCTAAGACTGTGATTTTACCCTTTTTGTTACCGGCTATAATGTGAGTGTGCACATGTCTGTCCCCTGATCACTTTCATGTCCATTACCTCCCATGCCTGTTTCTGGAAATGTCGTATCTCGTGGGTTTATGGTTTGGTGAGGGTACAAACTCTCTCTTCATGGACCTGTTCCGCATCACCTTGGGTGTCGCTTGGACCTGGGGACACGCTGTTGGTTGGACCATAGGGTACCATGTGTACTACAAGGAATACAAAGAACACTGACGAAAAGCGCCCCGGAAACGTTCGGGATCCTCGACACACCAATCGGCGCCATTGAAAGACGTAACCTTGCTGCAATCGCCAGTCTGGTCACTCATGTTGCCAGTCAAGACCTTTCGAGTTCTACGAAAGATCGTTTCATTCGTGTGCCCCTTCAGGAATATATTAGAGCGGACGGAGAGGTTTTCAGGGACTGGATCATGGAGCGTGAGTCGAGCTTCTTTCTACACACTTCACAGAAAGTTATCTTTCATTTACAAACACCCTATTTACCATCACACCCGCACATTTTCTTCTCCGTCATCGGTCCTTCGGCATAAGATGATGTCTTTTGGATTTGGACGCTCATTCACAGTCGCTTCTGTTGAGCCACTCGAAACATACTTCCAGACTCATGAACTGTTCGAATCGGCTCTAGAGGCGAAGCCCATCTCCATCACTCGCAGTGAAATATACGGTATGCTCGGTGTGATGGTAAGACATCTTGCCATTGTGGTGAGTCCTATCCTCTGGGTACACTGATGTGTTGTTGATATAGTAGTCTGGAGGGAAGACTGCGGATCCCGTTGCAAAGATATTGGACGAATTAGAAGGACCTCCGTTGGAATATGATAAAAGTAAAATTCCTATCAGTTTGAGATTGACCAATCGTCTGGCTCAACTACAATGTGAGTTACTTCCTTCGCATTCCCAACCTTGCAACAAAACATCACACTTTTTCTTTCGGTATCACGGAAGTTTAGTCAATCTGTACTGCGAGTGGACGGGATAAACCTAGTGAACAAGTCTGACGGTTGTCGTTGAGCGTGGTGACGAAGACGTGAGAAACGCGTGGAACAGGATTGTGGGTGCGAAACAGATGCTGATACCCAGCAAATGATGATGATGCTCCTGGTAAAGAAGACTGGGTGCAGGCTAAACGACATGTTCTAGCTGTTCTTCGTATTCAATCGGGTCGGACATTATTCGATGTCCTCGTCGCTCGACCGGAACAGATACATGAGCAAATGTGGATTCAAGAGGTTCATAGAGATATGGCATTGGAGACTGCTCGTCAAGGGACGCATCAATTACCGCCGACGCCGGTGGAGAAGGAATATCAAATTGAGAGTATACGATCGTGAGTTGTTTTCATCATCACCTCAGTCTCTTTCGTCTCTCCTTACCTCACTGCGTTTGCCCAAACTTCCGATCCTCACGAAATTCCTGCGCCTGTGCTTGATCTCCACCTGGCGGATCATGACCCACTATGATCACTAAACCTTCGACTTGAAGGAGTTACCTCAGGATCTCCCAGATGATCGGGCTTTCATCATGATCTCCAAACCATAACAGGTTTTCCGAGTTTCTTAGGTGTCAAGTCGACAATCGGACATGATGCAAAATTAAATGATTGACAACCAGACTCCCCTTCCATGAAGTCAAATGCCGTGCGATAGAATTCTGCATGCGACTCGAATCCCTAGGTCGATTGTCCCGTGCGGACGCTTTCCAAGGTTTGTTAGTCAGCATAGCTGGCGATATCCGACAAAAACATCATCTACGTAAAATGCAAAAACAATCTCTTGTGGCTATGACACGAGCATATGAAGATTTGTCGGCAAAGAAGAGGAAGTTCGAAGAACAGATTAAAAGTTATCATGATTATATCGATTCGTCAATGGCGAGTTTACAAGCTAAAGGGTTGGTTCATGTTCAGTAATCTCTCTTCACCTCTTTCCACCTGCTCCATCCATCACTCCAGGCCTTCCATCACTCCCAGGCCCTCCGTCACTCCCAGGCATTCCACGACCGCCATATCAGCTAGCGTACCACCCCTTTTGTGGTGTAATGTCATCTCTGGTGAATTGTCATCCGGCGGCTTGAAAGCTCACAATTCAGAAAGAAAAAACCTACATTCTTATCGAAACAATACCGTCATCAAAGACACGAAGCTAAACTTGGCAAGAAATCACGTTTCGGTTCTTACGCTTACACCGCTACTGAATTATACGACCGTGGTATCTTATTAGCCATCGATCAATTCTCTCCTAGACAATACGATAAAGTCACACTTGTCATAGCTTCAGACGAAGTTGGAGTTTTCAGTCTTGAAATGGCCAGTTCGGCAAGTGCGGCATCTAGTACTTTGATAGGACATGAAGAATTGAGAATGGAAGATTTGTTACAAGCTCAATTCGATAATGAACAAAGTTTGTTGTTATTTGATGGAATGGCGACTTTTAGTATAAACATGCTCATACATCAAATCAACAAGAGTGAGTTTCTTTTTTTACGTCGTATTTGATTTACTTTTTCCCTCCATACTTCGTTCTCTTCTCTCTTCACATACTACCCATTCACGCCCTTCAGGCATCATTGGCCTCTTCTTCTCGTGCGACTCGGCAATTTTCTCCTAATCATCACATTTGTGACATATCATTTTTCCCAACTGACAGATCATGATTCTCAATCGCTCTCATGTGACTGATACGTGTCGGTGGAGAAGGTCAGATTGACGGGGATATAGTATCATGCTAATTGTAGAATTCTATTCTTGACGAAAGAATATCACGGACATTGGGTAAGAAGGGAGACGACATTCTTTTCTTGTATTTGATCATCTTGTAGCTGTATCTTGTGAGATGCAGCTTGCTTTACTTCCTGCACTCACATTGTGCTACTTCGACATTTCAGTTCATCCATTTCCTCTTACCAGAAAACAGGAGGACGATTCGTATCGAATACGGTATGAGCCTACTTGTACAACAGAATACCTCAGTCAGGTTCATCGATAACAACAGTCATCCATGCCAATAAATTGCTTCTTATATATCAGATCTACCCAAAGATGATAAACAAATGACATTCCTTCCGATCCCTGAAATTTCCAACAAAAAAATCAAACCATCGTACTCGTTGTCTCTTCTCTTTCAATCTTCTCCACATCCGTCAGAGAAGACGAAGACGTCGTATCCGCTTCTCTTATCGAAGACGAGACTTCCTTTACACCGCTCTCCGACCGTTGGTTTTCAATAGGGACTGGGGGGTGTATGTCCGATTGAGACATAATGGCTTCAGTGGTAGAATGTCTCGTTTCATCATTTTCTCGAACTTGTTCAGCTTGTTGGGACATTCGAAGTTTGCGTCGTCTAGCTGAAGGATTTAATAGACCGGCAAGGATGATGATACCGAGATCCGCGACTGATACGACGAGATAAAGTACCTGAATCGTCAATAAGGGTATCTCCAACTAGTAATTCTCGCTCCCTCTCCCCCTCTTTCACAAAAACATGATCGAATTCTCGTTGCTCCTTGTGCTGGCCTTCTCAAATCTCCCTCAGTTCAGAATGCATGGAAACTTGAAGATTGGTCTCGCGAGAGTCTTCTTCCGTGTGGTACCAAAAATTGAATTTATTAATGTCTCTCACTCACATCACCACGACGTGAATTAGAATGTTTGGGGACAGGAGGTAGAGGTGAATGAAGATGAGACAGGATAAGAAGTGTGGGCAATCAATTTTCACTCACAAAAGCGGGTACGTCCAACTTTGGTCTAAAGAAAAGACTGAGAAAGCTTAACACCCCACCTGAGACGTCCAGAGCGAGAAAGATTAGGGATATACCGACTACCTCACGTAATCGAAAGATTTCGTAGTATTGTGGTCTGATATCAGTTTTACGTCTCAACGTCCTACATGACTTCAAACAGGGATTCCTGTATTTGAACCTTCGCCTTCTTTCTGACATACGGAGCTTGGTAGAGATATAGTGTGGTTCGAAGATCGAATGAGTTTGGCCTCGATTATCGTCCTGAATTGTCCGTGACCCATGATCTGAAAGGAATGATTTGCAGAACTTTTGTAGGGATATCTGTCTGAAAGAGAACTCACAAAAGTCCTAAAACATTGAAGGCGTTAGTCATGTAAGCATAAGCCATGGCTACGCCCGGAAGACCTTCGGAATCGGCTCTCTGCACCATTATCAATGTGTCTCTTGTAACATTAGAGCACTTAATCGGCGGTGTCAAAAGGAGGAAGGAATGTACGGTGGGGAGATAGATCTAATGACGGATAACTCACACGAAGAGCAAATATGGAACCTGTTTCGAAACCTGCGAATAGGAGTAACAAGGCGAATAAGACTGAAATGGATTTGATAACTGAATAACCACTAGAGTAGTATAGACATTGAGAGAATGAAATACAGGTGAACAGATAGAACAGTTGAGCTTGGACCTGTGCATGTCAGTTGGTTTTCTTATGCCAAGTCACATCCTCGTAAAGAAAAGAAGATAGGATACTTGATTAGAAAAGTAGAGATGACTATGAAGATTAATGAGGAACCTACGCAGAAAGCTATACTGAGATGCTGGGTAAAGGCATATGGTCCATAGGTGAATGCACTACCTGCCCACAATCTACGCAGTCAGGGGGATTCCCTTCAGAGATGGAACGACTCGGCTTGAATAGAGATCATCTTTTATTGATTCACTCACAACATTAACCATGGGGATAAACCATGTGTCGATTTGGTGCGATATGACTTTACAATTTGGGGTATCACCTGAGGATCAGTTTCAGTTTTCGTCACATTGGAAGATCTGCCAAAATTCATAGTCATTACTCACCACCACAGACCAGATAATCGATCCCGCTGTAGCAAATACGTTCTCGGCCACTTTGTTCGTCGGAAACATTTTTTCAAGTCGAGTATCGATGCATCTGAGACAAGTGAGTTGACTCGTGATTGAAGCTTTTAAGGATTGGGGAATGACCCCGAAGGAAACGGTTTGCAAAAAATTGATGGCATCAAAGGACTGTGTCGTCCCTTCGTCTTCCTTTCCAAAGCTCCAGTCAGTATATTACGCATGTTGATGCAAACCCGAATGAAAGGTCAGTGCGTGAGAGAAAGACGGAAGGAAAAGAGAGGTGAATAAAAAGCAGATATGCAGATGCAGATGCTTACAACAAATTAATCTAGATGTCGCTCCAGACTCGCCCTGTCCAATCTATCCTCCTAGCACATTCATGTCCCCGAGCCGATAGAACGAAAACCGTCGTCATCATTGAACCTCGAGGTTCTCATGATGAATGACAAACAAGGTAATTTAGAATTTCGGGGGTTCGGACGATTCTCAAGAGATAGGAACAAGGTGAAAAGGATGGAATGATGTGGACGCGTGAACAAGATTTTTACACTGTCACAGAGGTCGACTATTGTCTCGTCTCACCGCTAACGCCCGAAACGCCCAAACCAAATTCTCATAGACAACGAATGTCGTACATGTCCCTGGGAGGATTCGAAGGGCGTTTGTACCTAGACCTTTGTAAAACCCGAGGAAACCTTCATTTCGCCAGGCAGCAGCTATGACGCTGGGAATTGTGACGGGTTTGGAGGATGAGAGTGTGGAAGGTCCAGAAGCGTTCTATTCATCAGATTCGCATCCGAGTGAGTTTACCGATCATTACTTGTTACCACGGTCTCGCCTTAATGGGTTTTGGGGGTCGGAGAAAGCTTCCAAGTATTAAGATCCGGAGTAAGGCGAGACTCACTTGTATCCGAGCTCTGATAACCTGATAGGGGTATGTGATCGCAATAGCAACAAACTTGGAACTTCCTGATGCCAGAATATACTCTATGTTTTTCTATGCGTGAGAAACATTACATACGCAGTAGGGATTAATGATGACTCACTAATTTCTCATCTTCCGTCTTCCATTCCCTCCCATGTGACGCATATAACTTTCTCTTTATGTCCGTCCGTCTTCTCTTAATCTCCTCATATGTTGCAAACTGTATTGAACCATTCGATACTCCGACCAACGCCAACAAAGACCCTCTGTAGAGTCCTCTGATACCTTCATTCCGGTAAATAGACCCAAGAGCTTGGAAAAGACCCCGGTAGGCGGTGGGATCATGACGTGCAGTAGCGAATACGCGGGTTTTAACCACCCATATAGGATTTGTGAGCATGGCAGTGACAGCGCCTTGTATCAGCGTCGGTCATGCGAGATCACAAATCATCTTCTAACGGGTGCCTAAGTATGGTAAGGCTTTGGTTCATAGGTGTGGGGAGTAAATGAGAGACGCCATGAACTCACTTGCTTCAGCTGCTGCTAGTAAATGCTGACCACTGGTCGTGCGATAGGTCGGATCACCATGTTGCATTTGTTTCTTGATCATGTTGTAGCTGGTGATGAGTGATGAACTAGTCAAAGAGTAGTGGTCGGGAAAACTCACAACAAGAAGTAGAGACCCCAACTGCCAGCTCCTCCCACCAGATTCGGGATCAGCCCTCTGTACAGACCCTTCCACCCGTCTACCTGAACAGCTTCTGCCAGTGCACCGTATACCGCCCGGCCGAATCCCGGTCGTTTGTGTGTCATCGGGTGCGAGCTGGTTCCTACGGAAGTTCCAACGGGATCAGGAGGAGCATAACGAGGAGCGTCTGCCAGTTGGAACCGGACCTTGACGAGATCTAGTGGATGCATGACGAGTGTAGCGACTGTCCCGGCCCCGAGTCCAGCGACGGCATGATCCTTGTTCGTCAGCTTAAGTGGTACAATCAGGCGACAAAAACTAACAACGGAGGCATCTCCAAAAAGGGTGGGAGCGTTGAGCACAGAGGCTGACATGATGAACTCGGCGTTTGAATGGCTCCCACTAGAACAAGACCTTACTATCGGTCTGGTTCAGCTGTTAGGAGAAGGTATTGACCCAGTGTGGGACGAAGGGGAAAGAGGAGGAATGCAAAAGTTGAAGAAAAAAAGTCAAAAGTTTCAAGTCGAATCGATGACGCGCTCGTTTTCAATCACAAACCACACTTCTTCTTCACTTTTCACACCTTGACTCACCATCAAAGCTCATATCAAAGTAAGATGGGGTCTTATCCTCATGAGGTGAGCTTACTCTCCACATCTTTCCTCCATGACGAATGGCCGCTTACCGACAGTTCCTCGCCCACCCCCAGCCGCTCATGTTCGTCGCCGGTCTATGGTCTTCCTCAGGTCGGGATCGCAGTGCTTCCAGTGCTTCAGCTTCGAATGTAGCCGGACCTAGCTCCAGAGGACGTGCTGGGACCATCACCAGCTCGGACCCTGCTGTCACTCTTGCTCAAGCCCCACTCGCGGCTTTCACTTCGCCAAGGAGCCTACAGAGAGGTTTGCCGTCCAGTCCACCTGCAGTCAGGTCACCACCATTGGGGGGACCCACTTCTCCCCGCGAGGACGAGACCGAGTCTACGCTCGGCAAGGATGTTCTCGCGGTTCCGGATGACAGTAACAACAGGGGACTTGCGGAACAGGCGACGGAAGGATCAGAACGAGATGTGGAATTTGAAACTCTTCTCAGTGATTTGCGGGGATCACTGGAAGGCTTAGGAGAGAAAACGAAAGTATGGCTTCCATACGACAAGAGAAAGAACTTTCGAATAGTCATGGTGGATAAGGTATGTCACAACCTGATATTCTTGTCCCTCCACTAAATACAGTATCACCGTCTTCCAGCTCGCAAAGCTCCACCACAATCGACAGTTGATCAAGCTCCTCATTCGACACTCTCACCTTATACGACGACCTCACCCATGTGTCCTGATGGTCTTATCTCACCCATTTGGATCCGCAAACATGCTGAAATGGTCCCTTCAGTCTTTGTCCTCTTTCTCAGACTTTACGAAGTCCAGAGCCCCTCTCCAGATCTCAGTCCGGAACATCAGAATGCGTTCAACGCCGAAGAGAAGCAGAGAGAAAAGGAGCTTGATGAGATGATGATAAGGGAGATCGCTGATCGACGACGTCGACTTGGTGAGCGGGGTATCAAGCTTACTGTCGTATTAATGGCGAGTGCTATTACTTTGGGTATGTCACAGCTTACACATCTGCATATTTACGGGTAGTTTGGCTGATCATGAGATTCTCCAACCCTGGATGCTCGCTTGTCGCATCTACGGCGCTCTTCATCTCTCTCCTCAAAAGCGTCTCTCTTTGTCCTGACTCCTGTCCCGGCTGATCAGCTCGCCGAATTTGTGGCTTCCCTCCAAGAGTCGCTGTACGACTCAGCCATGGAATACTATGCCAATCACATCAAAAAGATCCGCAGGAAACGTGGTCGTATCGCAGGGCTACCTCAGTTCACGCAGCCTTCCGTGCTGAATGGGGGGATCAAGATGCTCGGACCACACGGATGGGCCGTGAGATATGATTGGAAAGCCGCTTGGTTTTCTGAGATTCGAGGAGATCTGGACATTGCACGGAGGTCAGCTAAAGAGCATTGATGTTGTTGTTGTTTTTTGAAGCTGACGATCAGATACTATGAGGAATGCTGGAACGAATTAGTCCGAATGTTCAGTTCAACACAAATCTTACCGCCGAGAAGTAAACGTTGGGCAGAGGCCAAAGTCTTAGCAGACTGCGTAGCGATCAGAGTGAGATTCTCACCATCGATACGGATCACAGGCTCAACTTCAGATTTGTCGACTTTGGTTATACAGCGGCGAAAGCACAAAAGTTCTCGAGCCTTTTAACCTGCATTTACACCGATTTGGTGATCTATCCCGTGGTTGGGGTATCGGTGAAGAGACTTATGAGTTTTGGTCTTGGCTCTCTCGAGAGTCCGTCATTTCTCCGTGCTGAAGTTGACATCGCTGATTGCAGATATCGCATTTTTGCGGAGCTTCTGGAGGAAGCAGTCAAACAAGGTCACCAAATCACACCCTCGGCATTACCCACTTTCCCCACTCCACTCGCTGCAGCTCATCCCCCAACACCTGACTATTATGCCACTCCAACCTCTTCTGCGAATCCTTTAATGTTCCTTCAAGGACCTGCATACTACTACTATACGGCGGCGGCTTGCTCGGTGGAACGCAAGCGGAAGTTTGAAGATGCGCTCTCTGCTGAGGTATGTCCTTATGTTGATTTTTCAATTTCTCGCTGAGACCACATAGAGTAATACTCCGGCTCCGGGTTTGAATACTGAGAAGACTGTTGATCATGCTGCTTTGATCGGGGAGGTAAGTCGAATATATGCAGATGACCGTGTCTGACCACAAAGTTGTTTTCTAAAGCATATGATCTGCTCAGAGAGGAAAAAGAACAAAGAGACAAATCCCAGGACGGAGCAGAGAAGCAAAGCGAGGGAAAGAAACTGGAGAAGAAGAAACGGGAGAGACGACCAAGTCGAGTGGCCCTGTATATGTCATTTCGGATGGCGGAGGTGTATTGTCAGGCTGGACAGTATGAGATGGTCATGAGGTCAGTGGGTTGTATCGTCTGTCATTTATTCGATACACTCCATTCAGGAGTTTTCTGCCGTAACGCTTGGTATGCTCAGTGATAAGTTTGTGCTGACTCGAGCAGTCACTTCGATAAGCTCGCCGAGGAGTTCAGACGTGACGGCTGGCCCATCGTCGTCCGACAGATCCGTGAACTATGGTACGAAGCAGCACAACGAACAGGTAACGTCGAAGTTGCTGCTCGTCTCCTCTGGGAGATGCTAGCACCTTGTGAGCTTTACTATGCATTTTCAGACCAAGCTGACTTGACAGCAAGTGGAGTGGAGACCGAAGATCGCTCTGCACTTCAAGAGGATATCCTGTCACTTCTGCGGGTAAGTTCGACGTATCCTGTGGAATGAAACTCACATGACAGACGACCAAACCATCTACTGCGGAACCACTTATAGTGACATTTGTTCCATCTTCTGCGTTTTGTAGGTGATTTTGACGTGTCCGGCAACGCTGATAAGATAGTGGACATCAAAGCTGGCTTCTGGGAGAGGACATGTCAATCTGGACAAACAGCTCCATTTCAGATCACTCTGGCGTGTCCGGAAGAAGTCGACATTTCCAACATACGATTCACCAAGCTCAAGGTTGTCTTCTCTGACGAGAAGTTCAATTCAACAGTTGTGGATTCGCCAGATATCACCGAATCCGTGACCCTACTGGACCTAGGTATGATTCAAGAGAAGTCTGAACTAGACACGATTCAGACGGCGCTACGTTGGACGCCGGGGCACAAACTCACCATCCATGGCCAAGTTGGCGGTGTGGCCGATTCCGAGATCAAAGTGAGTTCAAGGCCTAGCAATGCTAGCGACTGGACTGACATGTCAAGATCACGTCGGTTATTCTCGAATTGAAAGAGTCATCTTGGGACATACAAATCGTCTTCACTCCCGATTTGCTAGACGAATGGTCAACCCGGACAGACCCCCTGATACCACTACAAGAATTATCTCCCACTATCTCGTGAGCTGTTCTCAAAAGTTTGAAGAGTGCAAGTTGATATACAGATTTATTCCTCGACCACATAATCTCGATGTGGAAATACAATATCATCCTTCTGGCTATGTCGACGAAGTTCTACCCATTATGATCAAAGTGACGAATCCTGAAGATGTAGACTTGGAGATTCAGATGTCTGTCTTACTACAGTCCGGTGAACCTGGCGACAGTGAGCTTTCGATAACACGCTGAATCGTACCACAAGTTGACATATAGCGTCGACAATCACATTCGACCGAAAAGAATCTACAAACCCACTTCAAAATCTTCCTCTGGGTATCTTATCACAAGGAAATCTTGAGAAGATACTTTACCTTCGTTGTCCTAAACCCGCAAGCAAAACAATAGAGATCTCTATCCAATCTTCCCTTTCCTCATCATCTGATAAGACGATGGAAGAGATACAAAGAACATTAATCATACCCTTCCTTTATCCTTTCATGTTATCTTCCACCGTTCAAGTACACGATACCGATTTAAGTGGACGAAGTGCAGTGATATCAAGCGTTATTTCATGTCCTGGACCTAGACCTTTACATGTGGAAAGTTTGAAAATACAATCTTTCGTATGTTTTGCTCCTTGTCATCCATCAGTTGACTTGGATGTGATGATGAGCTGATAGAAATAGGGAAATGAAGAGATAACATATACGAGTAGTTCTTTGGAAGTAGAACAATTTCCTCAGTGTGAGTCTGTCCATCGAGATGTATATGAAGAAGATTGATGAGTAGTATGGGATCAAGATACAGCTTTTTCTCTTGTGGCAAAGTTTGTATTACAGCCTAAAACTAGGAGAAATTCAATGGTTTTAGGTGGTATTCCCGCCGAATTGGTATTCCAATGGAGAACGTTAGTCCTTCCCCCCCTCCCCCCTCTCTTCGTCGATCGTCCCTGGTACCCATCGCCCCCTCCCCTCTATCACATACTCTCGTTGAAAGATTCTAATTCGACATGTGGGCAAATAACAACCCACTCAAACGTCATCCATCTCATCCATTCCCAGGTGATGAATCACTCACTCATAACGGGATATCCAATCAATTGAGTATATACATGTGATACCGTACGATCAGTTAAGAATATATATACTGAAATCCCAGCGACTCATCATCATCCCTTATTCAAAGTTCTCTTCTCTTCCCTCCTATATCTCTCCCTCGACATACACAAATATCCGCTATAATCTCTCATCCTCCATCTGCATCCCTCATTCAATCATTCAACCCCATTCTAACATTGAAAAATCACACGCCACGTCCTCATGTACTAAACGTATTGGTAGAACCGACCGACATGTTCGTATGGTCCGGTCCTAGAAATATGCATGTGACGGTTGGTGGTGGGGAAGAGAAAGAGGTGGGGTTGATAATGCGGATGATAGGACAAGAAGGATGGAGGAAGATACCGAATGTCAGGGTATGGGAAGAAGGGATAGGAGGGAGAAGTGAAATTGTTGTTGGAGGTAAAGAAGGGAAGGTGTTGGTTAGACCATGATTGTATTTGTGTTTTCATTAGACACATCTAACACCACTACCTCGTCTTGGGATCCGTTGAGCGTTGAGTCCTCAAAGCATGTCAGGTATAGTATACAGCCGTAGGGGTGCTATAACCTGTTTTCTCAGAAAGTGCGGTTGTGGACGGGCGACGTGACAGACATCATTGAATCCAGCTTGACAAGTACGATTTTGTCACTCCAACTGAGTTACATTGACATAAGTTGACGTATCACGTCAGGTTCTCACATTCTCACACCAGCATGAATTGAAAAAAAAAGTACAGATGATCATACATAACATGTACCCCATAGGTACCCCGCCTATACAGATATACAACATAAAGTTCAAACAGGTAAAAGAAGAGATGATCACAACTCAACCAGACCATTGTATCTTCGCATCTGTCAAAGGGACATACTACTTGTTAGCCAGAAAAAGGATCAGGATTAGAAAATCTGACCATGACGCCAAATAATTTAGTCCGTGTGATAATACCATGTTCATCTTTGTCAACTTGCCATATATCTTCTTATCAGCTCTTCCTTTCTTTCCTCTCATCTCCTCTGCGATGATACTCCCAAAATTGAAAAGTGTCCCCAATTCGATGTCGTTGGTGGTGCCGTCCGATGAGTCTCTTGATCACGGACATCTGGACGAGGAAGAAGAAACGATGAGGAATGAAACAAGAGAGAAGAAGTGATGAGAGATGTTAATCACCTTGTGTATGTTCGCCGACGGGTATGAACATTCTTCCTGGTTTTGCCAACTGCTCATCAGCTTTGAAATGGGATGAAAGACTTACTTGATCTATCAACGGTTGTGGGATTTCAGGAGCGGCAGCGCCTACATGAATGATTTGATAAGGTGCTATAATCAATTGGATATTTCAATCTCTAATGGTGGACTTACCATGTGAAGGATATCCTGACGGTCAGCAGTGTTGAAGATGGTGAGCGTCATGGATCTACTCAATTCAGACTCTTGTATAAAAATTGTCTCTTTAGAAGAGAATTTTCAACGTTGAGATGAAGGATTTCATCCGGAGCACACAGATGAGGAGGTGAAGTAGCACACATGACCTAGCTAGGAGTGAGAATGGAAGTGAAGAAATATGTTAAGAAGAGGATATATGAGAATATAACCCACCTAATCGGCCATCTCCACATACAATCTCCACCCCACCCTTCTCCGCACCAAGCTTCACACCATCTTTCGTCAAATTCTCCTTGGCTAGAGAAACCAACTGGGGTAAATGGTCGATACCAACCACGGTAGCATGAGGAGCTAAATGATGTAATACAGCGGTTACTGAAATCAACTCAAACTTATCAATCATTGTCCTCTATAACTCCCACCTCAATACCAACCTCTTTGGCCAATTCAAATTCAAATGACGATCAAAATAAGACTATATGGGTAGGGGGAAGGGGGTGATATAGACAAAAAGGAATTGACTTCGAAAGTACGCGTAGGGTCATCGAAAGGAGGAAGATATATGAAGAAATACACTCGAAATCACGAGCGAGATCATCAATGGAAGGAGACCCATGGAGTGTAGAACAAATAGATGGTCTAGGGTGATAACTTACAATACCCAGACCCACTTCCAACGTCCAGAATAGCCCCTCCGATGTCGGCCGGAGGTAACAAAGCCAATAAATTCTCACATGCATGAGCGTGCATATGCGGAGCGGAGATAGTAGCGTTGTAACCTATTTTCCTATTTCAGTCAATTTCATCTCTCCCGTTAGTCCCAATAACCAGTATTAGCACGACAGAAGAAATAGGTGAAAAATCCTAAATGGCAATCAGGTAGTCTTTTTGAGATAAGGACATATGAAGGAAGGAAGAATGAAACTGACTGTGGGGAATCTTCGTATGCTCCTCTGAGATCAGGTACGTAATTCTTTCTATCGACTTTACGCATCGCCTCGTCATGTAAGCATCGAGTTTCTACTATCATGCATGGAAGTGAATGTTGGGAAAACTCACATCTGCTACAATGGATGAACGTATGAGACCTGCTTCTAGAAGTTTATCAATGAGCTGTTTCATCAGTTTCACTAATCATCTCTTCAATACCCTTTTCTTTGTGGACTTTCAATTACTTCTTACAGCTTGACCTTCTTGTCGCTTCTCAGCGATATCAGTGCTCACGGGTTACCCCATCTAGGTCAGTCGTCACTCAACATCCCCATCCAAATCTCCCTTCATACCTTCATTCCACGTCGCTATTGACCCTCGCTCCCTCCTTTATTCCAGAAGATAACACAAGCTCCTCAGTCCCTGAGCTTTGAACACTAAGAGGAACAAAGAGAAGTCAAACTACCTACCTCCTTGTTAGTCCTACCCGAGCAGAACCAAGCCATCTTCTTTCTTACCTCCGATGTAGACTAACTTGTAAAATACAGGTAACTACAGCAACATTCCGTTCGTTTGACCCGGATGACCTCCACCTCTTCCCTTCCCTTCTCCGAGATTTGATCCCGTCCATGACGCATAATTACTTATCAAAACCCTCCACCAACCAAATTCCTCAAATCTTTCACCTTGTCAAGTTTGACATCAACTCTACATTCAACAAAAGTTGTCACATGTCACAAGTATATGTGAGTTTCTCTCACTCTTTATCTCCCACGGAAGCCCCTTCCTCCCACCCCCAAAAGACTCATGACGATATCAACCGAAACAAAATAGGAAGTGCCATCTGTATTTTAACCTCCTTAAGGGCGGTATGCTGTCACTCGGACCTCTGATCAGTCTTTTTTACATTCTTACACCTTTCTCACTCGTCCTTCCTTTTATACATCTTCCATCTTGAGTTTCTCATATCCTCTCGACCGCAGTTCATGTGGACTTTGGTCTCATCACAGTCGACGAAGGAACAACTATGATGAGAGGTGTGCCTGTGCTGACGATTGATAGACATTGTACCGCGCAAACATCGAAATTCCAGTGTTATATGGAGTGGGTCGACAAAGCGAACAAAAGATGTCACACAAAAAACCACCCATGCATATTCTATCTTAGATCAAATGTATATCCGGCTTCACCACAAAATCCGTTGTACCCGGTAATACCCTCAATGGTACTTCTAAACTCACCGTCTCCGTACTCATCTCATGCCATGTTCCTCCCAACCAAATCAGAGGTGAAACATCTGGAGATGCTTGCCAATTGTTTTGATCATGATCATTCTTATGTTTCGAAGGAAGGAGATGAATCGTTTCGTTATTTTGAAATTGTTTGGATCCCATATGTTGATTTAAAGCTTTTTTCGATTCTCTCTTGACTTCAGATTCTTCTTTCTTCCCTCTTACTTCATCCGTCTTCCCAGGCTCTCGAGATGATTTTACGTCTTGTCCATCTATCCACTTTTTGCCATTTATCATACTCAGTTCATCGATATCTGCCAGTATTCGAGGACCATGAAAACCCTTTGCCTCGTTTTGACTTACACCGTCGATATCTTTCAGATCTGACAGGGAATTGCGATAACGCGAAATGGATGGTCGTCCATTCTCCCGACTTCTCGGAGGGACAGAGACCAACAAGGACACTTTCAACCTCCATTCCATACCTCCCAATCTTCCATCCGATCCGGCACTCAAGGAAAAACTCGGAGTAGCATCACTGGGTATGTCCAAAGCTACCACTAGCCTCGTGGTAGAAGTGAGATATCCGCTCTTTTTATCAGCGTGTACTCGGTTCAGCGTAGGATGTTTGATGTGTCCCGAAGAGTTCGGTGAAGGAGGCAGAAGGGCTTCAGGGATGATTTCGTGTGATTCGAGATATGCGGCGAGTTTGAGAACACGACGGGAGAAAATGGGTAGGTTGAATGTGAGAATGCAGAGGAGTGTTTCGCCGAGTCGATAGGTGTCTTTGATTAAAGTAAGACGGGAGATGAGTTCAGAGTGTTTGGAGATATCATAGGGGTCTATTCATCAACATTTCATTTGACAGATCAAGACCGGTGCAAAAAGATGGACAAAAGCTGAAAAGCGATATTGGTTCTGGGCAAAGAAGAACTTACTCTTGGTAGATTGTCGACTGAGTATCTCCACAGCTTCCTTACAACTTCTTCCATCGACATCTTTCTCTTGCTCACCGATCAATCCTATTCCATTGAATCCTATACTTGGACTAGCCATACCTTCTGGGACTCTCAGCCGACGTCCTGAATCGCTATCATCTATTCCATACGTCGTATGTCCAATAGGAGTAATCGCTGGAGAGGGTGACCGTAGTTGTTCACATGGTGTACTAGGTGACATTGGAGGTAACATGGGTGACGACCTAGACATGGGAGTACCAGCCTCTTCCAGATGATCCAATAAGTGTTGGGCGTACGCTTTCAGTGATTCCTCAGTGTTCATTTCAGCCTCTGCATGCGTATCATAAGACCGTCGGTTGATCAATTGAGATTTGGAGGAGGATGTGATGTCTTCTGTTTTGGCATGATCGGTATTTTGGATGATGGGTTTGAGAACATCGTATTTTCTCGGATGTGATACTGTTCGTCAATGCCATCCCTTTTCTCTTGTGGACACGAGCCAAGAACCTTATTCATATTGGATCGATAAGTGACGCTGAGCTACGAGAGGGGAAGAGACATTTTAAGAAAGGAGGAATAGGGCTTCGAAGATGGAAAAGGGAGATAATTGGAAACAATACGGACAAGATACATTGCCCCATATCCGGATAGGCACAGAGATGTCTAGAGACTTTTGATTCTTCCCTTCTCCTGGAAGTAAGACAGTAAGCGAGACCATGAGGTGATATGTGAAGCTATAAGCCTTGCCATCGTGTGCAGGAGGGAGGTTCGTAGGCAGTTGCAGGGTGTAGACGACTATTTTCAGTCAGTAATACCCCTTTTTCCTTCGTTGACATCACTGCCTGGGGAATAACCAAACAAAATCAAACTCACATTGCCTCGTTTCTCCCTCCTTGAGTTTCAAGTCTACCCCTAAAAGACTCCTGGTAGTCTCGAAGACAGGCAAATCCTTCGTATTCCAAACCCTTCTTCTCTCCTCCTCCAAAGATCCTCCCACACCGCCATAAACCAGCTCCTTGGCTAAACCAACCAAACTACCCGTCAAACTAGGTTGCAGAGAATTACCAATGGCACCCGTTCCAAATGACAGCTGCCACCGACTGGTGTTAGTCACCCCACCAGCCGTTGACAACGATCCTGAGCCTACTGGCTGATGTAACAGTTTCGAGCGAAGAGGTAACAGAGGATCAGGTGGTATGTATTGTGAAGAAGGATGGAATTGTCCCGCCAAGTGAGTGTACGCCCATAAGACCGTGATTGTTTTATTTTCTTTTTCTCGAATGAAGGGATGGACAGGTGGAGGTGTGCCAAAGCCGAGGTAAGATGCACCGTATGCGTTATGATACGAAGGACTACGAGAATGAGAGTTAATTAAGGGAGATGAAGGCGGACGTCTTGAAGGACTGCGGGGAAAGTTGGTCGGGGAGGAAATTGGGTTTGAGTTTGACGAATCAGGGGCTCTGTATGGACGAGATGGGCCAGGACTTGGAGGGATGGAGAGTTGTGACAAGGATTCGGATATGGAAGGTAGATCAGTTCGAGGGGAGCGAGGCGTGGAGGAAGCTGGGGATGCCATGGGTCCGGTGACTGTTAAACTGCGTGAGTGGGAATGGGACGGAGATGCATTGAATTGGTCTTGCCGTCGGGCTGGAAGAGGAGGGGGAGCTGTAAGTCAGACGTATGTGTGACAGATGAGCTGCAAAGCGAGCTCCACTGGCGTACTTTTGCATGATGATAATGGATGAAAGAGACTTCTGGAGTGAATGGGAGGAGGCTGGAGATAAAGAGAGTCTGAACTCACTCTGACCCGCCAAGGCCCAAATCATCTCCTGAGGACTTAGACTGCCTCTACCCAACGCCAAACTTCTAGCTCTTCTTGCATGTCCCCCATTAGCTTCCATCTTCTTGAAAGCCTCAGGACTTCTGATACCAGCAAATCCTTCTCCTAAACCTCCTTGTGGCCATCCGGCTCGATGTAAAGGGTTCGCCCCGGGACTATAGGGAAATCCCATTTGTATATCATCAATAGGTGGCGTAGCGGTCGAGACTAAAGTGAGAGGAGCAGGCGGTTTGGATGGTCCAGCATCTGCGTTCTCCCTTTCTCTACCGATGAGGCCATGTCTTTTGAGAGACTGCGCATCAGGTGTAGGACTCAATGTGGTCGAGGAGGGTGCTCGTGAAGATATATCAGACTTCAGAGCGTCCCCAACATTCGAGCTTGAACCATGTGTAGAGGCTTGGCGGACATTGCGGAATGTTAAGATAGCCGAGAAGGTTTCTCCTGCGTAAAAGGCGTAAGATGAGGGAAGGACTGAGATTTCGAGGTAGGGATGTAAGTCATTTGTCACGACTGGAGATTTAGGGCCGGAGAGAGGGAAGAAGTAGGACATGCTGTTTCAAAAGCACATTGTCCTGCCACCTTGAAAATGACCAGGTGAGCCAGAAAGGGGAGAGACGGGGACGAAGAAACCAGGGGATAGGTAGGTAAGAAAGTGATAGGAATGCTGGTTAGAGGACGTAGAGTACGGAGCGTGGCCCCGCGTTGCTGCTCATCGGTGCCACATTCGTATCGGTCATCCATAACCCCGCCGACACCAATGTCACTTCTCTTCCCCCACAACTTCCTTGCCTTCTGACATATACAACATACGCTGCATCCAACGCAGCTTCGTGATTCAGCAGTACAGCTGGACTTGAGCTACGTCTGAAAATTCGAAGCGCTTCCATAAGTGCGTTGCAAGTCGATTTACGACAATTGACGACCTGTCCTTGATACACACACCCCTTGCGTCATGCCGAAATCGATACCAGCGACTCCGCTGGCCAATCGATCCAATGGTAGTCCCTCAGGTTCCCCAGCGCCAGCATTCGCTGCACCCGGAACGTACACTCTCTCTGTATGTGCTGTTTTGCAGCCAAATCATATACAGCAGCTAACTTGAAGGACGTCGTACCCGGCGTGAAAATCTTCGTCCGCAAACCTTTACCTAATGGTCAAGAAGAACACCGCAAAGCTGAAGTCTTATCCACACGTCCTAAACCCGTTTCAGCATTCGCACCTCCACCCACCGATACTCAAACCTCAGATCCTCGAGATGATACCGAATATTACGTGCATTATGTGGAATTCAACAAACGATTGGATGAATGGGTGGGCGGTAGTAGACTCATCATCGATAAAGAAATGGAATGGCCTAAACCAAAAGAAGAAGGGAAGAAGAAAGAAAAGACTGGAAAAGCGACACCTGGCAAAATGACACCTATCCGTGCTACAGGATCTCCGAGACCTTCTGGAAGTTTGTTAAGAAAAGCAGCGACGAAAGCCGCAGCCGCAGCTGCTAAAGGTGTCAACTCGAAAGATATTTCCATTCCCATAGGAAAAGGATCAGCTCTGAAGCGGAAAGCAAAGTTGGAACCTGATGAAGATGCGGATGGTGAGGAAGATGATTTGGAAGATGGTGATGCCAGTATGACAGCTTCACAAGCTGATTCAGAAGATGCTGAAGGAGAAGTTGATCTTACCGCTCCTTCTGATCCTCAAGCTACTCCACCTGTATTCAGTAAAAAACAAGAAATTGAAAAACTTCGAACTTCAGGTTCGATGACACAATCTCATTCTGAAATTTCAAGAGTCAAGAATTTGAATAAATTACAAATAGGAAAACATGAAGTTGAATCTTGGTATTTTTCACCTTATCCTGCCGAATACGCCTATTTACCCATGTTATACATCTGCGAATTTTGTTTCCTCTTTTATCCTTCTCTTTTCCAATTGGAAAGACATCGAACGAAATGTACTCTACTACATCCTCCCGGAAACGAGATATATAGACACGACAATATTTCTTTTTTCGAAATTGATGGAAGAAGACAAAGAACTTGGTGTAGAAATCTTTGTCTCGTATCGAAATGTTTCTTAGATCACAAGACTTTATACTACGACGTAGATCCTTTCATGTATTATTGCATGACTGTGAAGGACGAATATGGACAACATTTGATAGGATATTTTTCAAAAGAAAAAGAAAGTGCAGAGAATTATAATGTGGCTTGTATTTTAACATTACCACAACATCAAAGAAAAGGTTATGGGAAATTGTTGATTGAATTCTCATATGAATTATCTAAAAGGGAAGGGAAATTGGGAAGTCCAGAGAAACCTTTGAGTGATTTAGGTTTATTAAGTTATAGAGCGTATTGGCAAGAGAAAATCGTGGAATTGTTATTGAAAAGTGATGAGGAAGAGATTAGTATGGATGAGATTGCTCAGAGGACGAGTATAACACATGGGGATATAATGCATACGTGAGTGGTCTCTCTCACATACTAACCTTCTCAAATCCTCACTCTGCGGTTTCTCATATCCCATCAACATACCGTCGGTCCTTCCACCGTTTGCCTCCCTCGTTGGCTTGCGTGTTTTCAGTGAACATTTCCATGATTTCATTGCTAGATACTTCAGGTGGTTACTAATCAGATAGATGTCAAGCACTTCAAATGATTAAATATTATAAAGGACAACATATCATTCACCTCACCGACGGGGTTTTAATGCAGTATGAGAAAGCACAGAAAAAGGCGAAACAGAGAATAGATTCGGAATATCTCAAGTGGAAGCCGTGAGTCCGATTTCTATCATGCTTCTCGTACCTTCTCTTTCACATTCTCCGCAATGTTATCCACACTCTCATCTTTCTCACTCCTCGAAATCTGACCCCAGCTGAATGTGCGCTTGATAGTGAGCAAATAAGCTAACGAATCAGACCGGTATTCAGTCGAGCGCAATTAGCATTCGGTTTCTAATTGCCTATTCACCATTTTCAATGTACAAGTACAGTAGCTTTAATCATTGTTGTATGCATCTAGTTTTATTGTCTTGACATATGATCTTCTGTAACTCACCTTGTTATACGACTATCCTCTTTCACCAAGACGCTGCATCTTGGCATTCTTTATCGTTGGTTCTGTATCGTCCCTTGTGAAAGAAAAGACAACAACAATTTAAGGTACGATACAATAGAGACCGGGGTTGGCAATCCCCCGCGACCATCCTTTGGATCACATTCATCTTCCTTTTCTTCTTCTCTTTCCAAGCCGTTCAGTTGATTGATACTCATATCGTATTATCCAGTTGATCCATTGTCCGACAAGCTCATCGACAATGAAGTACGGAAAGAATAAAAAAACGTCTTCCCTCTGGACTCAATTTACCCCTCATCTTCTTACTTGCTCCGATACTGACGGTTGATCCGTCCATCCATCTCAACATAGAGTGAAGAGTATTATAACTTATCCACTTGATCCAAAAGCTAGAACTAACTCATTTATTCGATTCCGACAGTGATCAATTCCAAGTTCATCGATTCAACCTTTATATCGAAGTTTTGAAGTTGAAGGAAGAACCAAGTTGGAATAAGATTCGAACAAGATGGCATATGCCGATAGATTTAATCAGGGTTTACCATACGGTGCTCATGTTATAATCCTCTTCACTCTGGTTTTCGCTTCTTTGGTGCTGAGGTGAGTTTCTTCGTGGTCCCTTTCCTATCCCTTTACCTCGCTGCTTTCCCTTCTCAACTTTCTGCTCTAGATTTATGCTCGGCATCGTAGAACGGTACCCTGCTACGAGAAGTTGGTCTACGCTAGGGAAAGAAAAGGTATTAGGTGTTGGTGAAGGTATAAGAAACTACAACGAGACTGATTTAAATAGCATCTTGGTCACTTTCTCTTCACCTTTCATCTCGTCAATCAATTTCCTTTGTCTTCCGGCTATAGGAGGTGATACCACATTTGGAGCTTTTGGATGGTGTTCACCCAGCTTTTGTCTTCCTAATAAGGTGGCATATGAGTGAGTTACCTTTTTCCTTATTCTATCACAACTCGTAATATACCCCTTCTCTCTATCCAATACCTGTTGTGTTTTATCGACTCGCCGATAGCAAGGGGGGCAGAAAATTTCCATGTCCACAACACAATTTACTGATAGTCGATGGGGAAAGTACATTGTCGGAAGAGACCTACATCTATGATATGGGATGTCTGGCAAGAGCTGGTATCAAAATGGACATTAACGCTGATGATAGATTCGGCACAGAGGTTAACCGTGCTTTAACGGGAGGAATGTTTCTTTGGCCTATAGGTTTGTCTTCTCCCCTTAAATCCTTTTTGTTTTTCCCTCCTCGATCTACATATACACCGTCTTCCGAGATTGGTATCACTGCTATGGTAGTGTTGGCTTGAGCAGTGCTAACAACCAGCGGTCATCTTCCTCTTCTTCGCCTTTCTCTCCATATTACCTCTGTTGTTCGTGCATGAGTCCAGAGCTCTGAGGTTCGTAGGCAATCGAACGTTTTTTCTCGCTTTCGAAGTGAGTGTTCCCCCACTCCATCCTAGCCTCTGAAGAGCTATAAGAGTCGGATTTGTACAGCTGACATGGACGGATTTGTACAGCTGACATGGTAGATGTTGGCCACACTCATCACCGTTACCGCATGGTTGTTTAGCATCTACGGATGGTCGATAGCTCACCGAGCGTTTCAAGAAGCTGCTACGGCTGTGCATTTGGGTCCAGCTGTGAGTGTTCCCACCATCTTCACTAGAATCACTCGCACATTCTGTCACATGCTTGTTCTTATTACACAGCTGAGTCGAATACGACGCCAGTCGAAATGAAGTTGAGGAGTTGAAATGTTACGTGTCGACTGCAATAGAAAGTACCGAGCTGATGATAGATCTGGATGGGTCTCACAGCTGCTATCTGCATGTTGATGTGAGTTTTTCATATTTTGGACTAATCTGGAGGGTTGACAGATAGCGTCTTCGTCCTCGGCTGGCCGCGGGATGCATGGGACGGAGTAGCCACCCGAGCCAGAGGAGGTGCAGGTGCTAGAGGATTACCCGGACAGGGAGATGGGTATTATCATTATAAACGTACCACCCGGGAGGTAGTACCTCGATATTGATCGTGCTCGTGCTTTCTTGTAGTTTTTCTGTAGATTTAATGAGAGGATGAATGACGATATATCTTGTTATAACTTTGTGTCGTCTTGTAGGGTCGAGTGTTTCCCCCTCAATCCTTCCCAAAGCCAATTCCTTAGCCCATTCGAATTTGCTCACTTACTCGTACCTACGAGTAGAGTACTCGTACTCGAGTGAGTTAGTGACAGAAGAGATGTAAATTACAAGACAAGAGAGTTCAAGTGGAATCATCACATGTCATGTCATTTAATATGTACAAGATAATGTCCTTAGATCCTTACTGACCATCTTACCTCTGAAACCTATAACCTTTCTTTACGAAGACACATGGGCACAATGAGCGGTAAGACCACCTTCAGTGACAAGTTCATCAATTCCGAAAATTTGGAATTCTGAAGGTGAGGAAGTGACGGTGACATTACACTGAATGTCAGTTTATCTTTGTTAGTCACATTCAACCAATACAAGATCCCAATGGCCAATGGATTTCATGGGGATCACGATAAAAGGTATTACCATTGGAATCATCATAATTAACATATGAAATCACTGGTATCATCATAGAAAACGGTAACGGTGAGATCGAGAGAAAGGATGTGATAATACCAAAGGATAATAAACAGATAGGTCTATATGAACAAATGATCCAAACTCACTTGTTCATAAACACTTCCATTGGTGAAAGTAAACGTATTCGACCCCAAATCTAGGTTGAACATCGTACAAGAATCTGAACCGTTCACACCTCCAACGACACTGACACCAGGATGAACCACCACGTAATTCCTACCGCAACCAGCGTCACAACATCCCGATAAGTCAGTAGCGGAAGCTTGTGAGGTGGCTAGAAGTGCGGTAAGGAGAGTAGGAAGTGTTGACAGTTGAGTTAGGATGGTAGGGAGCATCTTAGGCCAAGAGTTCTGATGGTCAGAAATTGAAGTTGCGTAGATGGTGAAAAAAAAAAAGAAGGAAGATGGACACAAAAGTTCCTATGTGGAACGATAGAGTTTTCTTCTTTTTCTCCTGGGACGATTCACGAAGACATGACCAGGCTGCTAAACTTTTATAGACAGGTGAAAGATGGGTGGAGTAATATAGGACGAGCAGAAGTAGAGACTTGTCAGAACTTACAAAATCACAATATCGCTATGTGATTGAAGAAATGACAAATCGGTGGAATGTAAGTTCTTCAACTTTACTCGTAGGGTGAAAAGATCACTTATATAAACGAGTAAATACGATAAAAAGGTCAATGATCAATTAACTAACGTAGTTGTAAATGATTGATTATAACACTGCCCCGCAATATCTTCCTGTTGAACCCAATCCCTCCCTCGAAATTCTCACCTCGTGTAAAAGTAGTGGACGCATGAGAAAAAGCCTCCCTCCACCCGGCTCGATCATCTCGTCCGGCAATTCGGCTACCGGTAATCCGGAGGTCTATCCCGGAGCCGAGCCGCGATCGCGCCGTGAGTAGTGTCAGATCTACTCGTACAGAAGAGTCAACGTCTATCATGTCGGACTCCTCCACTGTACTCTACTGAAGTGTACTTTAACTAAAGATACGATGGTTGACAAGGTGTGAACACGGATGTCGATCTGGGAAAGCAGAGGGAAAGGCAACGATTCGTCATTATCCCATACATGACCCTACGAGCTATCGTCCATTTATTCATCCGTACCATTTCCAGCATCCTTTCCAACCTTTCTTCGAATTTTTTTAACCCCTTGTTACCCTCATCGGTAATCGATCACGAACAGTCACCACTGACTTCACCCTCGGTAGTCCAGGTGTTGATATCTTCAATGATTACTTTGGTCTGGGCTCCCTCCAAAGCGTTCACAGAAAAGTTGCACTGATCGTAAGCTCAATAACTCTCTTCTCCATTCTCCTCTCACTCTCATCCACCCTGCTTGGATGGAAAGGATAGGTCAGATGTGAGTGGACACAGAGGAAGGGATTAAGAGCTATCTATACTCCACAAGCAGTATGATGATTGAGTACGGACATCAGGAAGAACTCACTCGTTTAAATTCAGTCTCGGTGTGAATGAAGAACCAATTGTCTCCTTGGTGCATCGCCCATAAATCACAGTTTGGATCTTGTGTCCTACCGGTGATGTTGACCGTGTTGTATACTTCACCTACAAAGTCTCCACAGCCTGAGGGGCAACAGGCAGTGAGGTTGTCGTTGGATACAACAGGACCGGGACCAAAATGTAAGGCGAGGGCGGTGGAAGTGATAGAGAGAAGAGCGAGGAGAAGTTTCATCGTCGGTGTCGTTGGGGTTTAACTCAAAGGTCAGTTTTCGTCTTTTGATCTGGTTTCAATCACAATTCTACAAGCACATTTCTGGTCTTATTTTTCGGGCTTGAAGCGCTAAGGAAAGGAGGTGAGAAATGATGATAAGGATTTATCATTGTGACGGGTCAACGTGGAACAAGTTGGAAGAACTGACAAGAGACTTACGATCTGGAGTCAGATGTATAGAAAGGTAATGAGTTGAATGTCGAAAAAATACGATCTATTCAGAAAAAAAAGTTGTCAATAAACCTCTTTATATATCTTTCCCCCTTCACGGCGGTTCAACTATGATTCCAAAGGCGGTGTGATCTTCGCTGTACCCCCGTACCGTCTAGCCGTCTAGTTGCTCCGGACACCCGTAAGGGGGGTCCTTGTGATCAAGTATGCCGGGCAACATGGTCAACATCCCTTCGCTTGTCGGCCGTATAGTCGTACGTATCAAATCACACGTTGGTTCTCTTCCTGGCGATCGTGGCGATGATCAATGGTTCACTAGTGGACGGATGAGATCTGGGACCACACATGGCACAGTTGGGAAGGTTGGGGGTGGACGGACGGTGATTCGGGATTGACGATCAATTCAAGAATTTTCAAGAATGGACCAATGAGGTGAAATCTATTATGATCCGTCTTTCGGACTCGTGTGTATTTGTGGACATGCCGAAGCCCGATGATCCGATACCGATACCGATACCGAAAAGGAATGTACCATGACCGACCAGATGCAGACGGCCGGACATGGATGGGATTGGAAGTGTTTTCGTTCTACCCTCGAGAGAACTAGGTCGAATAAGATGTGTCGTAGTAGTGGTGTCAAGAGCGTTGTCTACCACAATGACTGAACCATGGCTCGTCGTCGAGTCACATTGACTCATCAAGCGCTCTTGACTCCTACACGCACTGAAGGAATCGAAGGTCAGTGACTAGGAATCGCGCTCTATCCTTGCGTAGTTTAATGTCAATGCGCAGGAAATCACACTGAATCTCTCTGATCCTGTAGCATGTAGCATGTAGCATGTAGCATGTAGCATGTAGCATGTAGCATGCATGCGATACTCGTTTCGTAGCTTGTAAGTTGAGTTCATTTTCTTCAAACAATCCACCTCAAGTTCCGAGCCTTTTGTTCTGATCGAAAGCATGAAAAGATAATTAACACCCATTCATCTCATTGCTTAACCTCAGACTATCCAATTCATAGCTACAATCATCCTCCGTCCCATCCTACATATCTCACCTCACTTCATGCTCCTACACTGATGCTAGCTATTGAGAGTACCCTGGTGGAAATTTGTAAATCACACGCATCCACCATAAACGGGACCGTCGGTTTCCCAAGTTGAAACGTCGAAAATGGTGACTTTGGTAGTTACGCTCCCGTCCGGGATAGTGAAGTTGCACTATAAATCAGACGCAGTTCCATCACATCATATCTTGATTGAATCACAAGGTCCAAACCCTGGCAAGGGGGGTTTTACGAAATGTTCCAAGGTTCGGATATCAGAGAGAAATAATAATGGCAGTGTTAGAGAATAAAGAGCGAAGGGAGAATGAAGAGGAAAGAAGAGTAAATAGGGACGAAAAGTAGTAATAATGTAGAGAGATGTTCAAAAAGAAAATTGAATCAGAATAAAAACTATACTCACCTCGGCATGATTCCCTTCATCGTCATTGATGAAAAAGAAATTATATCCTTGGTGCATATCGAACAAAGCACAATGTTCATCATAAGTTCTTCCTTCGACATTGACATTGTCGAATACTTCACATACGGTAGTTGCACAACCGTCGTAGCAACATGGTGAGAGATCATCGTTGGAGACTATGATTCCACCTTGTGCTAAGACTGTAACTGCGAAAGAGATCAAAGCGAGGAATTTCATCGTGGATAGTTTGGTTGGTTGGTCGGTCGATTGGGTGGTTTGTAAGTTACGATAATGATTTGAATTTCTAAACATCAGATATTGACTTCCTTGAAAAGACAATATTTCGTTCGGTCATATGTTTCATTCATCGTGAAGTCAGAGATTCAGTCCTGATGAGATGTGAGGAAATGAGGAAGTTTGGATGGAGATGAGCGTTTAGAGAGATGAGAATGATTGATGAGTGTTGGTTGTTGGATACACGGACGAGGTAAGGTCACATAGGATGAGGAAGAAACAACACTTTGTGACTGTGGGTGAAAGTCGGGGATGGCGTAGGGAAAACAAGGTGGAAATGATGAGGACAAACTCACAATTTGTTTCTGCAGGATTCTCAATTCGAACTTGAAATTCTTTCAAGTGCCAAAACTACCTCTTTATACCTTACCCACCCACACTCAACCGCTCCATGACAATATGAGGTGTATAGACCACATGATACCTCTCCCCGGCACTCCGGTCAAGTGAACCAAACTAACGTCAATCCGTCCTCTCCATCTCACTTCATCTCGTACGTCTATGTGGGGACACTTTGAGGGAGGTCCTTTTGCCTATCGGGATGAACCAGGCCTCTAGGGTCCACTCATCAACGCCCATGATGAAACGTCTGAACTTTTCAAAAAGAATCATAGTCCCATCAAATCACTGTGATCCGCACGTTCTTGACTTTACGTTCGTATCGGATACATATCTCGGGGATTAGGTGTTCGGTGATGGGATTGTCAGAGTGTATAATTGAGTTCGGTAGCCTCGGTGCGTCGATAGATGGTGTACTTGGTACAAGGAAGTAAAGTGCGCCCGTGCGGTGGACCACGGTGTCCCGGTGGTTGGGTACGGATGATGGATGAATATTGGGTGACTGATTGCTACAATGCCAGCAATCTGACCACATGTGGGTGAAATCAAGCGAGTGTAAGCGAGTTGGTTCCATGGGGTACTGGCCGAAGATGTGGTGGTTCAAGTGACATAAGCAAGGGATTCAACTATTCATCGCCTTCCCCTTTGAATCCGGAAACATATCTTTTGGTTAGCTCAGGACCTTAATCTCATCGCCTCATGATTCTTCCTACTGTCAAAGAGGAAGTGGAAGATCAGCATCCATTTCAGATCGGGCACGGGGAAGCGGGAATTGAAGAATTCATGACCGATCTCAATCCCAAAAATAGAAAATGCATACAACAGAATGTTACGTCCCAAATCAAAAATCATACACGTCTTGACCCTGCGTCGCCCCGCCCATCCCCATTCCATCTCCATAAGGATCGTATGCCGCTGCTCCCACACCTGCCCCGGTTTGCGAAGCGAGGGGTGCAATGTTTTCAGGGGCAAGACCCATTTCTATCCGTTGAGCCTGTTGAGAGAATTGTCTTTTGACTTCGGTCAATTGCTGGATGAGAAGGGTACAGGCTCTTTTCAGAGCATCGGCAGGGTTGGACCTCTCGTCGGTCTGGATTTTGATGAGAATGTCGTTTTCGAGAGGATGAGGGACTTTGTAGCCGGCAAAGAGAACAGAAGGGTCGAGGAGAAGTTGGCTGGGAATCAGCGACGTTACATCGACACGGTCTGGTGACAACGAGACGCGTGCAGAAAGTAATCGTAGTAAAGGAAAGGTAGTATGAGGACCAGAGCGAACACTCACGCTCGGATCATGTTCCCCATAGTATGATCCTGCTTCTTCATCATAATAGTAGCAGCGTTTGGGATCTTTGGATCCTCTGTGATAGTCAAACTGATGATATCAGCACCCACAATGGCCCGTGCACGACTACTCACGGCTTATCATTTTCATCGAGAATCCACACATCATTCCTGTCAGGCTGATTGATGCCACTCATGGCTGCCCAGATGGCAGATACCTACGAGGGTGAACAGCTCTTTCGTTAGTTCCGGAGTCATAACCTTGTAACACTTGATGAGCTGGAGAGGTGGTATCATAAGGAACAACTTTTATTTTATTTTTCGTCGGCAGGGTTGAGACCTTTACGTGGATTGACAGATATTTCGTAATCATTTGAGGTAGAGAGAAGGCGACAGGAGGTGTGTATAAACACGTATACACAGATGAGTGGGTGAATAACGGTACAAAAGACTCACCTCTTGCGAGAAGCGCTCCTATCAACAACGCTGAGGACGAAACAATTGTTGAAGATATTTGAGAGGAGTCGCCACGAAATCGCTCCTCGGCGATACGGCGTTATAGAGGGTACGGCGTATGCGGCGATTTGGAGGATGACGAATTGGCTGCAGTCTGGCCCCTGGCCCCCCAATCGACAAGGGTCAAGCCTCGTTCTCCCCACCAAAGCAATTATCATCATCACACTTCATTCCTTTCACTTTTCTACGACTTTTGCACACTACTCTACACCCCCCCTCCTCTTACTTGTCACCGACAGCCATAAACCGCTGCTGAAGTGCGTTCCCTTCTCCCTTCTCTGACTGACACATCCTCTCAAAGCTCCCGTCCGCCCGCCCGCCCCTGCAGCCACGCGCGTCATCGGAAACACCGGTCCGTTTGCTTGAGTGGCAGAAGGTTGACTCCATTCCTACCTCCCCTTGTTTCCCAGTTCACCCCTTGCCCCCTATCAGAGGTACGACCCTTTCCAAAAAGGTGAGCCAAATTCTTAGATCTCAGAACAACCCTCGTACTCTTGCCGTGATTCTTTCTCTTCTTTTCTCGTTTGAGGCACACACACTACAACTAGAAGCGAGCGAAGCTGACGCTGCCTTCTCCCTCCCATCTCCGATTCAATCCTTCTCCGCTTCCTTTTTATCACCGTCACAAACGTGCGCCTTCCATCAACTCGATCTTATAAAAATCCCCGTTTTCACCTCTGGGCCCCCATCAACCAATCTTTATCGATCCTGAATCCACCATGACCCCACCGACGATGAAAAGGGCCAGATCCCATCGCGCCTCTTTTTCCTCTTACACTCCTACCTCTCCTACCACTCCCCAGTCTGCAAACATGGATTCAATGCATCCAGACCCAGATCCTCCTCTCCCCCCTTCCCTCCCAGACATCCGTAGTCATATCCAGCGACTCGAAGCCTCTTTGAACGACCGAGGGCATCATCTATCAGGCCGCATCATCCATGTCTGCCACCACCTCCCCGTTGAAATCATCCGCATCGTACCCCCTGAAGCTCTCGAATCCGGCATACTTTCCCCTCCCATGACCCCCGAGTTCAAGCCCGAAGATCAAGACGCCGTCGTCGAAAGCATTGATGCAAAATGGAGGATCCACTCTCGTACCGCACATACCGCCATGGTTTCCGGCATCAAGAGTCTCTCCGAAACTCATGAGCAGCTCATCGTTGCTTGGACAGGTGAGGTCCTCCTCCAATCCAACACGAATGTTTCACCCCGACCAGACAATCCAGGACTACCGAGTATGATAGCGAGTATGGCGAATCGTCTGTTGGCGGGGAAAGAGGAGAAGAGTCCGGCTATGCAAATTGAATCTGGACTGAATCATGATCCCAAAGACGACACGGTTCTCAAGGTGTTCACGGGCGAGTTCAACGCGGATGAGAAGAAAGAGATAGAAAACGAGCTCAATCGCTTTACCGGAGTCGAATACGAGATCGAGAAAAAAGGCAAACTTACTTATGTGCCGGTCTTCGTCCCACCCGACGTGAGCAAGTCGCATTACGAAGGATTTTGTAAAAGGAGTAAGTCGCGCTTGATCTTTCTGGCTATCGCTGACCTTCAGCACTCTGGCCCCTCTTCCACTACTTACTCTGGCTTGATTCGACCGCCACTGTTCCCTCTCCTGATCCCTCCTGGATTGCTTATCACACGACAAATCTCCTCTTCGCTCAAAAAGTCGCCGAGGTTTACCGTCCCGGCGACCTCGTTATCGTTCACGACTACCACCTTCTCCTCGCCCCAAAGATGATCCGAGAAGCTCTTGGTCAACATACCCACATTCATGGTACCGGCTGGGGCACAGTCGCCCCGTCTCCTGGCGTTGGTACAGAAAGACGCAAGCCCGACTGGGAGCACAAGTTCAACTCCTCGACCCCGGCTTCAGAAGATAATGCCAAGAGTAGTGGGAACAAAGAATCGTTCCTCGGTAGTGTTCAGTACGCACTTGGGCATCATCTCAGCACCGGACATAAACAACCTCCAGAGATCATGGTAGGAATGTTCATGCACACTCCTTGGCCCAGTTCAGAAATTTTCCGCTGTTTACCCAGTGAGTATCTTATCTCTTCCTTCAATCCGTGTCTTGTATCTGCTCCGTTGTAATATGCTAACCTTCGGAACGGCGAGAAATCCTCGAAGGCATGCTCGGCGCCAACCTAGTCTCATTCCAAACCTACTCCTACTCCCGTCACTTCGTATCCACCTGTATCCGAGTGTGCGGCTTCGAATCTGCACCCGGCGGGGTGGATGCGAACGGATCTTTTACCGCCGTCGAGTACTGTCCCATAGGGATCGACATCGATCGTGTCTCCAGAGATCGCGACTCTCCCGGTGTTCGCCCTCGAATGGAGAACTTGAGGATGCTGTATAAGGACAAGAAGATTATAGTGGGGCGTGAGAAGCTTGACCAGGCGAAGGGAGTGTACAACAAGCTTCAAGCGTTTGAAAAGTTCCTACAGGTGTATCCTGAGTGGAGGGGCAAAGTGGTGTTGATACAAGTGACCACTCCAGCATTGTCCGAGCATCCAAAGTTGGAGAGAATGACGGCGGAACTCGTCAGTCATATAAATGGCGCATACGGATCTTTGGACTTTACCCCCGTCCATCATTAGTGAGTCTAGAGTCGATGTTCCTGATTACACTTCCTCCCCTCACTGCGATTCTTTGACTTGCACCGATAGATCGAATGTTGTACTGGCCCGGAGCTGACACGCAGTCATCAAGCCATCGAGCGGGACGAGTACTTCGGCTTGCTCTCCGTTGCCGACCTAGCTCTCATCACCTCCCTCCGAGATGGGATGAACACCACTTCCATGGAGTTTATCCTATGTCAAGATCAGACCAACAAGTCGCCCATTGTCCTCTCCGAGTTTATGGGCACAGCTGCCTCTTTCCACTCCGCATTGACCATCAACCCTCACGACCTTCTCGGTGTTGCCGACGCAATCAATCATGGTCTGTCCATGAGCGCCGAAGAGAAGGCTGAGCGTCATGCTGCTTTGTACGGCGGCGTCGTGGGACATACCTCTCACACTTGGGCAGCAACGGTGTTGAAGCAATTGTTGCAGAATGTCGGAGGGGAGAATATGGCACATCAGACTCCTGCGCTAGATGTTGGTGTCCTTGCTGAGGCGTATAAGAAGGCCAGTAAACGGTTGATGTTGTTTGATTATGACGTGAGTTGCTTGTTTTACTCTTGATCGACCTACATCCGTGTCAGAGTTCCGTCTCGGCCGTCGCCCCCATTGATCCATCACAACCGCGATGAGCTCTAGCTGACGCGCAGGGCACTCTCACCCCCATTGTCAAAGTTCCCTCTCAAGCCATACCCACCGATCGAACGCGCGCAGTCATCAAAGCCCTCGCCGCCGATCCAAAAAATGTCGTCTATCTCATCTCAGGTAGAGACAGCGATTTCCTGGTCGATCATTGGGGAATGGTCCCTAATCTTGGTCTATCAGCTGAGCATGGGGGTTTCATCAAGCCTCCCTCCGGGACGGAATTTGTCAATATGACGGAGAACCTGGATATGAGTTGGTATTCCGAGGTGGAGGGCATCTTTAGGTATTACATCGAGGTGGGTCTATTGTGTTCTGTCAACAACTCTTCCCGATCTGACTCACCCACGGCTGTGTCGAAACCATTGCATTGTCTTTGCCTTTTCTCGTGGCTTTATGTTTCAAGCTGAAGGAGAATATTGACCATACAGAGGACATCAGGTAGTACCCTCGAGACGAAAAAATCGTCTTTGACATGGCACTACCGTAACGCTGATCCGGACTATGGGTGAGTGAACCCCGCTCTGCTTTCCTAGTTCTTTCAAGCTCTCCCTCGGCGCCCTCTTCTTCCCCATCAACAGTTCACATACGAAGGACATCAGCACCTCAGACAGTTTGATGTCTATCCTGCACATGTGGTCATACATTTGAAGCTCTACTCACATACAGCGAATTCCAATGTAAACAATGTCTCGACCTCCTCGAATCATCTCTCGCTCCTCGTCGACCTATCGAAGTCTTGGTCGGAAAGAAAAACCTCGAAGTCCGACCTCTAGCAGTGAACAAAGGTGAAATCGTCCGTCGATTAATGTACGAAAACCCCGATGCCGATTTCATCTTCTGTGCTGGTGATGATAAAACCGACGAGGACATGTTCCGTTCCCTTCGTTCTGCTTTACCTGCCGGAGGACCTAAACCAGGTCAACCAGTCGTACTCAAACCTCCCGTGGCTGTAACTTCCACCATGGACCCTGAAGAAGCGGAACAATTACCAGATGTAGAGTTGAAGGTTACACATGGAGGTATATTCAGTACGACTGTTGGACCACCTGCTAAACGTACTTTGGCGGAATGGCACGTTACTTGTCCTGAAGAAGTTGTCGAGAGTTTAGAGAGTTTGTTAGAGAATGAACAAGCGTGAATTGCGTAAAGTGTGACATGTTCTTGTCAGAGGTAGGTTATGGGAGTGTCAAAGTTTTTGAAATTTTGTGTAGAAATGTAGAGATTAGAGATTTTTCAATGGAAAGGATCATACATACAAAGTCAAATACATGATGCATAGCTTTTTTGTCTAGAATATTATTAACATGTGTTTCCTTCTGTCTTGTTTCATATGTATCGCCCATTTAATTTCGTTTATAACGTCGTCTTTTTTGTTGTACAGTACATGAAATGACCACACTGTGATCCTTCCTCCCACTGGATTGAGGTGGGTGTTTTCTTTTTCGTAGAGGTTGATTGTTGTATGTGAATGAGATCGGAAGGCCGGGAAGGGAAGGATAACTATAGTATTTATGAAGGTGATATGAAAATGTCGAAAGTCATGTCCATTCCAAATTCAACTAGCACCAGTCCTAATCCTCTTCCTCTCTTCTTCAGTAGCATGTCCATTCATACCTTCCCTACCAGCCATATCCCTCCCATAATCCACCGCCTCACGCATGGCCATTTCCACCTCTTCTAATAACCTTTGATCAGGTTCAACACCTTGTTCTTCCGATTCTTGAAGGATCCGTTGTGTTCTTTCTAAAAAAGCGGTGGTTCTTTCAGCCGAAACGAATTGATTTGAACCGAATAAGATTTGTCCGTTTAGGATTCTTTCATCTAACATTGGTGCGATATTCTCATCTGTTAAAACTTGTCGATTATTCTCTTCTCCAGAGACTTGCGTATTGTTCTCTTCACCTAAACCTTGTCGATTATTCTCTTCACCTAAACCTTGTCGATTGTTGTCTCCACCTAGACCTTGTCGGTCATTTCCTTCACCTAAACCTTGTCCAATATTCGCTCCACCCAAAACTTGACCACTATTCCCCACTGTGGCTCGAGGATTCAAGTTCGATGGTGGTGAAGAGTCGATATGTGGAGTAGTAGCATTTGAAAATTCTGATCCTGATGAAGCACCATTCTGATATTCCTCAGGGGGAAATTGATGAAAGAGGAATTGCATTTCACCTCCTTGTCCCACTCCAGGGTTAGGGAAAGAGGGGAGGACGTTACTGGGTATTTGGTCGATCGGGATGAAAGGTTGAGTGAGAACTTGGATGATAGGTAAAGCCCGGAGGAAAGAAGCGATTTCAGGGTCTGAATCTTCTAGAGCTTCATCGGCCTGAGATCAACAATTTGACTAGATACTATAGGAATATTATATGTAGTAGGAATAATAATCGCCAATCAATATAGAAAGAATAGTTAAGAGAGTGATTTTGATAAAATACTTACACGTAATCCCTCGTTGTTCATATGAAGGGGATCCGCTCCTCGATCAATCATAGCTTCTGCAAAAGAAACAGTCTCCACTCCGAATAAGGGAGTATCACCATCCCCATCGACCAGGTTTATATCGCCTCCTTTGGAAATGAGATAGTCGAGGAGTTCTAGATGAGCGTAAGAGGCTGCAGCGTGCCTGTTGTCAGTGGAGAATCCGATGTTAGGTCCTCCGTCTCATCACTTGTCAAGTAATGATATGCTTTGATTTACGGGAATTGACCAATCCAATGAGATCAGACCTTGAATCTGATGAATCTAGGGAAAGAATGAAGATGAGGAGTGACAATATACTTCATAGTAGGTAAGTGAGAGAAGAGGGTGAGGGGGAAGTGAAGAAAGTAGAGAGTACTCACATTGGTGAATAACGATTCGTATCCATCTCATTTGGACTAAATCCTGCTGGTCAGTTCCTTACCGTTCTGACTGATAGGAATCTCAAGTGACAGGTGTGATGAAGCAATCAGTTGGGCGAGGTCCTATCGTATTCAACGGACGAGGAAATAATGACAAACCTTCAACCTCGATGAGATGCTAGCTCATCAGCTACAATCGAAGAAGGAGAAGAATCCCAGACCACTCACTCTTACCCTATCTAAATCCCCATCACTCGCCGCTACCCATATATTACTTGAAGTCTGTACCATCTTCTTAGTCGCTCTTTCTTCCTCCTATGTGAGGGATGACTACCAGCTAGGTGGTACTGGATGATACTTTGGGTGAAAGTGAAGAAGAGGAAGACGGAGAAGAGAAGGAAGGTGGAATGTTGGTTGAAAACCGATCGATCAGGCACCAAAATCGAAATTCGAAAATCAACTTCAACTTCAACTTCAACTCTGCTCAAATCCCTCCCTCTCTCTCTCACTAAAGTACTTAGCACTACATAATCTCATCGACTTCCTGCTTCTTCAAGACCAGAACTATTCAAGACGAGAGTCTAAGCGAGAAGTAGAACCCCTTTGACTTACAACCAAGTCGAAAAGAACAGTCCAAAATGTCACCCACCACTCTCCCACCCAACATTCTTACTCAAATTTTATCCCATCTTCTTCCTCCTCGACCAACCGATATCCCTCTTTCTCTCTTATCTCATTCATTACTCCAACGTCTATCATTCTTACCTCCTCAAGAAGAAGATACGAACTCTTGGTTATCACCTTATCCCCCCACGACCATATCGACCAGTGACCGATTAGAGAGGTTGTATTTGGTTGGTGCTCACGTTAGCGAGGTGGGATATGGTACGGATGGAGAGAGGGCATTAGCGAGAGTGTTGTTATTTCCTCAAGGATCGATAACTGATTCTTATACATCATCTCTTGCTTACCCCAACACTCGTGGGAATGAATCGATCAACGCAAATATTTATCAAGATGAGAAAAAGGACATGACTCATGGAGAAATAGAGGAGAAGAAGGAGAGTGAGATGGAAGAAGGTGTGGAGGTTATTTTCTCTTTCGAATCTTCAATAACTCAACCACACGATTTATCTATTGATATCAAGAAACAAGAGGATAACTCATGGAGATTTCACGCTGCATTATCATATCCTTCCTCTCATACTTCTTCCCTGACATGGGGTCTTATTCCTATTCTCCCTTCTGAACATCCTTCTGCCCACTCACAACATCCCTCTTTCGACCAACATCATCCCTCTTTCGACACCCCATATTCCTCTTCTGATCCAGACCATCCTTCTTCCACCACACAAAATCTCTTTTCAAACCCATATCAACCCTCTTCCGATACGCATTACACAAACCAAAATCACCCCAACACACAATCATCTTCTTCAGACCCCACTTCCCCCAATAGTCTACGTCCTTCCAACTCGGACCCATTCCAATATGACACCTACCGTTCTCCTGAGGATTCCGAATATACCGATCAAGCTCCAGAAGGTTATTGGCCTCCTTCTCCAACTCTGTCTCATAATCATGATCACGATCCCACCATTCAAGCCGATGTCGAGAGGTTAGTTTTGGATGATGATGAGGCGAATGAGGCAGCTTATTGGGCTTCTTATGTCCAAGCTTCACAATCGAGGAATGATCAATCGGACATGATGATGACGCCTGTAATGAAGAATGATGTTCTTACTCAAGAGATGGGATCGAGTCATAGTGTGATGAATGATGATCTTACTCCGAGAATGAGATTCGATCAGAGTATAACGAGTGACGTTCTTCCCCGGGAAATGGACTTGCCTCATGGTCAAGGGAAAGGGATGGGATCGAGCGGGATTGAAGAAGGATACGTGAGGATGGAATTGGAGAAGCAAGGAGACCAAAAATCAGAACTACGAATAAAGATGGAGAAGAAACTTTTGGAAATACTTGTTTCTCTTTGGAACCAATGGTGTGGTCCAAATCCGACGTCGGAAAGAATGCAAGAAAAGGCTTTGGAGTGGGTACGTTTGTCCAAAGAAATCAGTCAGGATAGAAGATTATCTCTGGTTGGGACTGGTGGTGGAGAGCAAGCTGAGCAGATGAAAGGATTTCAAGGACATGTAGAAGATAATGGAGAATTCGAACGAGGTGGACAAGGTGAACAGGATGAATTACATGAAGATGAAGTAAAGGGGAATTCTTCTTTGAGGGAAGGGGAAGAAACATGTGAAAAAGCTATTCTTCGTGGACAATTGATTGTTTTATCAGAAGTATATTCTTGTCTAGGGGATGATTTCCCTCATCTTGTAGAAAGTGTCATCACTCTGGCACCTGGTTAATCACAAACGTTGAGAGTTATGAGGGACACACATACATACTTCACATTACACATTGTTGTACATACTTGACATGTCATAAATGTCTTCAATTACGAATTCCACGTTCATTCAAGATTAACGTCAACTTGACTTTAGCTTGCATTGTCAGACCATCGTGAAAACTCACACTTTTGACAGATTCGTATATCCTTCGTTGAGCCACGAACATGAATGCAGCTGTCAAAACTGATTGGAGTAATTTAGGTCCTAAACCCGCATATAGACCTGGTCCACATTAGCAAGTTTAGAAGGGGGTGGGGAGAGGTGAGAAAGAAATGAATCACCTGCTAGACCTTCAGACTTGAGGATGTCAAGTATGGCCCGAAGAGAGGATTTGTATTTGTGTGTTGCTGCTTGCTTCTATCTCAACTGATTTCCCCCGCCATGAGGGGATAAAGGTGAACTTACAAGTCTTGATTTCACCACGATCTGTGTAATAAGCATAATTGAGCAGGAAGGATTTCATGAAGGGATAACCCAGAGTGCATGGGGGAGTGGAGGTCGGAAACGTACAAGGAAAGATGAGGGGTTCTTTGGGGAATGACGGAGAGGAATGGTAGAAGATTACATGAAGAGGAAGTCGAGGAACTATCAACTCACATAGGGATAAGTAAACCCCGTAGCGACCAATTTACTAGCTGCTCCAAGGATGAACAAGTCCCAATCTGTCAAAGCACTTCGTCCGACTTTCCCACTTGATGCAGTTCCTCGTCTGGCGATACGCCAAGCAAGAAGAATCCCAACTAGACGTTCGTAGGTCGTATACTATTTATCAGATCATACACACAAAACCCAAAATTGATCTCATATCACTTGAAAAGAACAAGGAGTTTCATATGGGCATGAACAGGGAGTCACGCGTCAGAAAGGTGGGAAGAATAGAATAGTCCAGGACAGAAAACGTACTTCAGATGAAGACGGATGAAAGAAAAAGGAAAAGAGGTGAAATCCACATCAAAACACACCTGGATGACAGGATTGATGACCAAAATCAAAGCGGGTCTGATTCCTCTCCAAAACCCACTCAATCCATCAGATTTAAATATCTCTTTAGCTACCTGTACAGCAGAAGGCTGAACTTTCTTATTTTCTCCTCCCTCGGCAAGAGGAAGAGTGATAGCACGGACAGATTGAGCGGTTTGAACTGTCCAGATGGGGTTGGTAGTGATAGTTGTGATTGACCCTGATTGTCATTTCCTGAATTTGAACCTCTCAAGTAATTGTAAGATGACAAATGTGAGAGAAGCGATTTAATGGATTGGAAGAAGTGAGATACAATAAGACTTACCAGCTACAATCCCAGCTAAGATACCTTCTAGGGTGCTGAGTGAATGAGGTGAATGAGTAGTATTTGCACGTCGACGAAGTAAGACACTACGCATTTCTTCGTCTACACGTTAATTGTTTCCCAAAAGAACAAGAACAAGTCAATTCGTTCTCAAAAACACTTAGAACTGTCTCGGTCCATGGCGGAGATGCAGACTTTGAAGTTGGTCGCAAAAATCAAAGTGAGAGAAGGGCTGGACGAAACGTCGTCATGACCGACATGACTGGAAGATGCGTTTGGGATTGTTAAGAGTTTGGAGATTCAGCTTGGAAAGAGTCATGCCGAGTTGACCCTCGGGATGTAGAATGTAGAATATAGGGACGGAGGAGTGAAGTCGAAAGATGACTCACAAAAAGCATAATAAACCCCATTAGTCATTGCTATCCCAAACAAACTACTTTCTAACCCGGAATACAATCCAGATAAACCTTCATCCTTCAAAGTCTTTCGTATTGCCTGAAGCAGAGTCTAACATCAGCTCAAACCTAGTATATTCAGAGATCAGCCATGGAGGTGAAGATAATTGTCATCTAAGTATATTAGACAGTCGGGGAAGAAAGGGAGAGGAGGAAGGAAACATACCAATTGTTCATCTTTCTCTGAAGCTGTCTTCTTCTTGACCGCTGCTCTGGTGGATAAGTTGACCAACGGACTGAACGTGAGTGAACTCTCTTCGCTGATCTCATCCATCTTGTTAGCTGTGTTTCTGAACCACGGACGAGATATCAGAAGAGAAGTGAACAAGTGTTGGTTCCCTATATGTTTGTCACAGACGATGAAGGGAACAAGGTCGAAAACTCAAGCGAGATGGAGCTACAACTGACTAAGTCAAAGCCTATCCGTCAGCTCATCCCTGAGTTACAGACTTACCATAGAGACACATCCTCCTACTGAACCAGCTAGAGCGTGTATAGCTGAGTCACCCATCTTTCTCAATGTATGTTATGTTTGCAAAGTCGCAGAAGATGGTGGGAACGATTGGAAGGAAAGGTAGGGAGGGCGATCGGTTATTCGACTAACCGGTATGTCCGCTGGGACGACGGGTGATTCTGCAAACGAAAGCAACGACATCAAGTGGAGGAGAAGGGTGAGTACTTGACGCATGTTAGTATAGGGTGGATAAGTTAGGACCGGAAGAGCATTAAAGCATTTCGATTCATAATGTATACCGCTACAGTTGTCTCTACAATGCATTAATCATCACCAGTAAGATTATCAGAAGCGTCATCATCGGAGTCGAAGTCGTGTATCTTGTCATTGCCAAGTCGGATTGCAAAGAACCCGGTTGTTTCAGCGTCGTCGTTCCTGTTTCGTATACTATGGAGATGTGTTCTGTCATTGTCTGTTCATGAGTGTCGATATCCTTCCGTCTCTCATATACTCGGTACTCTTGCTTCATCGCCGTAAGGGGACATGAGAAAGGACTAGGTGCGGCATGGAAACCCGAGACGAAGCTGGTTTGATAGAAGCTGACGTACCGCCGTCAATATAACCTCACCACCCGCCGGATCCATTGAACTGCTCGTCTGAGTCACGGTAACCACTACGACCGTTGGAGAGGTGTTTTTTCCGGTGGTCATGACGGTGACCACGTCGGCAATGTCTGAAAATGTCAGCACTGATAAGATCGGTGCACCTCCGGAAGCTTCCAGGGCTCATGTGCTCTGTTCCACCTGCAGCTGTATGGAATACAGAGTGGAAGTAAGGTTCATTCGTAAAGATACCAAGGAGCGGTAGGACTTACTGCTTGGGGACGCGCCACTAGGTACCGGCTGAGGAGCACCAGTGACGGTGAGCGTGATCACCTCCTCCACTGTCGTTTGAACACCCTGCGAGTTGACACTGGTCACCGGGTTGGTGTAAGTCACAGTGAGATCATCGTGGCTCGACGAGGCGACGGACGACGTAGAGGAGGTCGGTCTGGTGGTCACTGGTACGGACGAGGAAGCCGTCGGCTGTGACAGAGATGATGATGGAGACGAAGAGGTTCTAACCGAAGCGGATGTCACTAAGGTGGAAGAAGCAGAGGAGGTCGTAGAACCATTGGAGGAAGTCGTGGTGTTAGCGACAGAGGAGCGGGAGATTGAAGTGATGGAGGAGAAGGTGGGGGAGGAAGATGATGATGAGGTAGTGATGGAGATTGAGGCTGAGGAGGAAGGGGAGGTAGTGGTAATATCGGTCCCAGAGGTGATGCTGCTGCCAGATGTTGATACGGGGGAGATGAGACTTCCAGATGATGCAGCAGAGGATGCGATAAGATTCGTAGTGGAGTCAACAGAAGGGACATCAGTCGAAGGAACTGAGCTCGAGGTGGTCAAAGCCATAGTAGAGAAAATGATAGGACTGGTCGTAGTTGATGCAGAAGCAGACAAGCTTTGGCTGGACATGGTTGAACTGAATGTTGTGAGGCTCGGAGCCGAGACGGTTGAGACGAGACTGCCTTCTGGGATAGTAGATGTGAAGGCTGTAGTGTCCAGTGAGAGTGACGGAACGGACGAGGTAGACAAGGTAGACAAGGTAGGCGAGGAAGAGGAGATGAAAGCATCAGTTGAGGTGGTGGATGGGGTTGTAGAGGGGGAGGTGAGTGGCGGCAGTTCAAGAAAAGTCGATGTGGTTAGAGAGTTGATCGAGGGTAGGGCGGACGAGGTAAGTGTTGTCCTAGTAGTCAGAAAGGCAGTATTTGGCACTCATCAAGGGACTCACTGGGTAGTTGAGGAGGAGGTCGAGGAGATGGTCAAGGACGCCGTCAGAGTAAATGTGGTCAACGAAGAGACCAAAGGGTCGCTAAACCTCAGC
Organism: Tremella mesenterica DSM 1558; assembly: GCF_000271645.1. Taxonomy (NCBI): domain Eukaryota; kingdom Fungi; phylum Basidiomycota; class Tremellomycetes; order Tremellales; family Tremellaceae; genus Tremella; species Tremella mesenterica. The sequence continues at coordinate 1,523,790 of NW_006711229.1, forward strand.
TATCCGAGCCGCAATTCCAGGTTGAGATACTCACCTAGTGCTCTCCGTCGTAGGTGCCAAGCTGGCGATAGTGTCCGTGGTGACTAAAAGTCTTAGCTAGATTCATGCTTACTACTCTCACCAACCCATCCAGTTCGTTAGCATCGTAGCATGTAGCGATATCTGTAGGGCAGACGGGTGCAAGATCCGGGAGTCGGGCGCCATAGAAGTGGTATAAGAAAAAACCCACAAATTTGTCTACGGTTCCATTCCACGCCCACATGTCGACATTCCACCAATCTTGTCCATAGAGATCCTAGTGTCAGTACAAGCTGGACAGAGTGGATTGTCAGCAGCTTCATAGATGTACGATCAAGACATCAGAATGTTGAGATGGAGTTTGAAAAGATTTGATGTCTTGTAGCAATGGGGCATGACGCGCTTTCGATCACTCTCACAGCCGCGACCATCACCACCACGTGGCTCAACATCTCGCTCCTTCGCCAACTCATCTTGGGGGAGTAGAAATCCACATCTCGCTCTTCTACCCTATATAGACTTAGTACTTTGCATTGTACAGACCTAACAGCATGTCCAGAAATGATAACGAGGTAGCACAGAGAATTCTTGTCTTATCCGCCCCTCTCGATGTGACTTCCGTCCAGCTCAAAGCGAGAATTCACCTCGATGAAAATTATACCCACTTGGAATTCCTTCATCCTCCTCAAGCGGGTCCTAGTACACCTCGATCACATCTGAACTTCAACCCCAAGAAGAGAAGTCTAAATGATGAAATTACTTATTGGGAGAATAAAGAAGCCATCACTGCTAGAGAAGTGAGTCCTCCACTCAACGTTGTTCTGTCAAGCTGACAGGCATAGTTAGAAGAGACTTCCAAAATATTACCTGGTTTATTAGACGAGACACAGACTAGATTACAAACATTCCTTTCATCCGCACAAGATCTATCATTGAAACGATATGCTCTCGCAGATCAACTTGTACAATTGCTCTCGGACTTGTCATCGTCTTCTGGAACAGAAAAGTCGGAAGATGAAGAATTGAGAAGAACTGTTCTGGACCAGATGAAGGGCCTTCAGGCAGAGTTGACAAGGTTGGAAGCGGGTCTTTCTTGGATTCAGGTATTAGAAAAACTTCTTATCCTCCGGTGAGATACTAACTTCTGTATGTCATAGCAGCTGACGATATAGAGACCAAATATTAAATCAGAAGAACCATCATCCATCCCCCCTTGCCGCTTTGCCAAAATTGTCTGAACTAAACGATATGGTGAAGAAAGTACAGGATGCTGTACCGGGGGATATGACTTTACTGAGATCGATTGTGGATGTTAGAGATGAAGCTTGGAAGGGTTTGAAGGATGTAATGACGCAGTGAGTCATCGTGTCTCCACTTCACATTCCTTCCATATATCACAATCACACTGAGCAATTGCTCGCAATCTTATGTGCTTGAACCTCCCCCATCGTTAAAGAGTGTGAATTTGGCAAAGGACCACAAACTGACCATCAGACAATTGTTAGAAGCGAGTGAAACCCTGTCATGGCCACTCAAGACCGATTATCCTGCCGTGCCACCCCATCAAAGAAGAACGTTCGAGAGGTGTTTTCAGGATTTGTTGTATTTGCAAATTGAGTGAGTTCAGGTCTACTCAATCTTTGACTTATGGAGCTGATTGATTAGAGGAGAGAGAATGGGCTTGACAGGAGCAAAGACCCGTCATTGGTCTTCTGGGCAAGGGTTATTTTCAATACAAGCCATGATTCGACCTATAGAATTACGCTTCAAATATCATTTTCAAGGATCGAAAAGTACCAATCGGGTTGACAAGGTATGTCCATCTACTCCCGGACGTAGCCAATCTTCCGTCAGGAATTCTCATACCATCGACAAGGGCTACTCAAGATCATGACATTCACCTATCATATTCTTACCCGTACTGACAGCCTTCCGCTCAAATAAGTATGTGAGCTGACCGGTGCAGCCAGAATGGGCTTTCTCCAACATCCTCGATCAAATTTATCAACACACAGATTTCATATCCGACTACCTGCAACCTCTCGTCTCTCGCTCGGGATCCTCTGAAGTTGATGTAAAGGTGAGTTCATATCATATCTCATGGTCGAATTTGCGCAGAGCTCTTCTTCCACCTATCACAATGAAGTGTAGAACTGATCAGAAGTCCGAATTCACTCTACTTCTCTTTCCTGTGCTACTCAACCTTCTCCGTACTCGTATTCCTCGCTTGCTCGATAGTCCAGCTTTGTTGGCACACACAATATACCAAACTATCATCTTCGACGACGCTATCAGAGATATGGACTTTGACCTGGGTGGAGTATCAGTAAGTGATGGATCCGAGAAAGAGTGGGAAGGACTAGCGGGGGTGATTCTGAAGGAGAATGGGTGGTTTGAGCAATGGCTAGAAGGGGAGAGAACTTGTGAGTCGACGTTTTCCTCCTCATCTGCTTGACCGACACTCTTCTCTCGTTGGAGTCCTCTGCGGTCTCCTCGTCCTGCTTGAGAACACCCTTCATCGTAGCTGCTCGTATTGAGTAGGGTCGGAAACCTTAGCTAAATAACCAGTCGCAGAAGGACAACTGAATGAGATCATCTCTTCCCCTGACGCGTGGACCATAGAAGATCCGCCTTCGGAGGATGAACGGGGTCTCCAACCACTGCGACCGACCCAATCTGCCCGTCAGGTGAAGGCTCTGATCGAGCAGATCCAAGGTGAGTATCCTGCTCCTCACCTATTCATCCACATGCTCACCCTGTCCCTGACTTTGCCGTTATATACACACTGCTCTGATACTCACATTTGTAATGGAAGCGTTATCCATATTTTCTCTATGATTATTCGAACAAACTTGTTGAGGAATGCTGACATTCAGAACGATACTCTCCCCTTCCCGCTTTAGAAAACAAAATCCCATTCCTTACGACCATTCAACTTCCGCTTCTGTCAACATACCATAGAAGAATCTCCTCTTCACTAGATGCATTCGAAAGTGTCAGTTCGGCATTTGTCAGAGCTGTCCCTGGTGCTCTGGCGAACTCTAGGAGTGGGATAGTGTACGACCAATCTGCTTTGACTGCTGGGAAACAGGGTTTGGAAAGGTTATTGAAGGGTTTGTTAAGTGTGGATTGGGTTTTGGAAGCTTTGAAGGGTTGGGCGGATGATCCTGTGAGTATTGATAGTTTCCGATTCATCTTCTCGTCTGATCATGTTGAGAAGTTCACTTTCATTCGTACACCCACATCAACGACATGATCTATTCGATTGACACTGTATCATCACTTGATAATTCTTCATGACAGTGTAGTCACATGACCGTTATGCTGTATACAAAGCACTCTGATGAAGACGGGTTGTCGATATAAACGGAGACCTCAGCTAATCCCAGTTTTATGTCGAACTCACTGGAGATATCCAAACGTCATCAATGAGATGGAAGCTTCAGTCAGAACCATTGTTACCTTCATCTTTACTCGCCCTGTCGGATCCTAGCCAAGTATCCGTGTTTGACGTGATTATTGACCAATATCAATCACTGCATTCTCGAGCGGAAGATATGATAGTACGTTTGGTCACTATGGAAGTGGAGAATGACCTTAAGGAACATCTCAAGCGGTGGGTGGAATTCTCACTGCTTTCCGATCTCCCTCAAACTCGTTCTACGTCTTCCCTAACGCGACACGGATGTAGTAGAGTTTAACTTACCCACAGTCGTTGGGATCCTCCTACTTCAGAACATCACACCGAACCAGACTCTTCCCTTTCATCCAGTCTCACAACATACACTTCTCATCTAACTTGTCTTCATCTTTTACCTCCTGTTCAAACATCTTCCATTTATCGTCGTATAGTCAACCATCTAGTCAATCATATCTCCCAACGAGCGGTTTACGCAGGTTGGTCAAAATTCACCTCTCAAGGTGGTCGAGATCTATACACAGAAATAGAAGATTGGGTGCAAGCTGGTACATGTTTGTCACACCCAGAAGAAGGAATACCTATGGAGATGGTCAAAGCCCCTTGGAATAAGTTGATGGATATGGCTAAAGTGTTGAGTTTACCTACAGAGTCAGAAGTATCATCAATTTCTCGAGAACGGCTTGGTTCTAGCACAGGTGTGAGAGGAGGGGAGGAAGATCAAAGAGGCAGACATGGGGCGAAGGGGGAAGAAGAAGTGATGACTTTCGAAAATGCTGTGGATGTCGCTTGGGGAGATGAAGATGTTTTTGAGAGGTTTAAATCTAAAGTTGGGATAACGATTATGAGGGAAGAAGTACAAGGTGTTTTGAAAAGACGAGTAGAATGGCATTGACTTGGGATATGATGGCCTTCTATCTTAATTCTGAGTGGACCAGCTTACTATATGTCATAAAGACTTGTTCGCTTCTTGCGACTTGTGTCAGACATCTGTTTCCATACTACATGCTACACGCTACAGATATACTTTGGGTGTGAATGACCCGAAAGAATGAGTAAGGCTTGACAGGGTGGGGGCACCTGGCGCAGGGAAAGAATGTCAGGGCAACCCAAAAAGCCTCAATTCAACTGAGGCTTGATCATCATCACATCTTTCTTTCTTCTTACCCATCTCCCAACACTCAAAACGTGTAAGCTTATGTGTATACTTGAATGTGTATAACTCCTCCCCTCTTTACCCCCTCTATACAAAACAAACCATTCCCCCTCATGTCACATCATGACGCTGTCGAAATCCACGCCGGTGACATCGACGAGATAGAGGAAGATGATGTGGAGGTGATTTTATGTCCACTCTCTATCTCTTCTCACTGTCTATTCCCTTCCTCATCTTCCTCGGCATATTCTAGATTTCATTCGACCCGGACCGACACTAGTTCATATTCATCTTCTGTTTCGACAAGTACTTTCCATTCAACTTCCACCCAAAACGCTCCTACGTCAGAAGAAACTGCCAACCTTGACAACTCGCCCGTGGATGATATTTCGGAAAATGGGAAGGACGACAGACCTGATGTTCCAAATCTCCCAGATCAAACTTTTTTCATCTCACATGATCCCATTGGACATTTTCTGGACGTGGAAAACCATGGCTACTGTCCTGAAGAGTTTAGGACTGTTGAAGGTGATGAAATTGATATCGACTCCGATTTATTGGATTTGATCTCTTTACCTTTTTCCCCTTCGTTCTCAGAATCAGGTGAATCGTCTTGTTTCAATACTTCGACAGTGAAAGAAACACTTGGATCAAGATTGGAATGTACAAGTTCATCCCTGAGGAATTCATCTTCGGTTGATGATGTTTCAACATTTGGAAATTCGATTACTACAAGGATGGTCCCCATCATTCCGCCGGCAACAATCATACGAGAGGTAGAGGGAAATGAAGAGGAAGACGATGATGGACATGGAAATGGTCATGGAGGATCAGCTGAAGGACTGAGTAAAGGAATTGAGCGAACTGAAGCAATTGAACATGGTGCACGGAATGAACGAGAGGAAATGGATGAACTGGATGAAGTGGACTACTGTCAAAAGGGGAATATAGGGATTGAGAGAAGTATGGACGATGGGTTGACAAATACGATTTTGGATGTCTTGACAGAAAAAAGTATTGTGTTGGAGGACCAACTGCGTAAGACTGAGAAATTACGAAAAAATGAGATAGGTCCTTCACCATCACATAGCTTTGGGTCGAGTGATTTGATCTCATCGAAAAGCGCAGATGACTCCATGGGTGGGGACAGTTTTGGTTCACACAGCTCAAACAACTCAAACAGTTCAAGCAGCTCAAACAGCTTCAACAGCTCAAACAGCTCAAACAGCTCAAACAACCCAGAGAGCTTGAACAGATTGAATTGTAGTGATCTGGATTGTTTGGATAGTACGAACGAGTCTAAAGAATGGGACGATTTAGATTGTCTGGAAGATGACGATGTGGGGATAAACACAAATACGGATTCATCCCCTCATCCTACAATTTTATATGACGGTGATCAGGTGGATGTTTCGAACCACCTCAGAGCTTCGGTTTGGGACACACAAGAGTGAGTCCAACTACATTCCTTTTCTACGCTTTTGATGGTCTTCCAATGGTTGGATATGATGGATTAACGTACAGAGGGTTCGAGGAAGATTGGGAATGTCAATCTTTAAATTCAGGAGTGGAATCTCTTCCTCCTAGTCGATCTAATTCGCCTTCTCCATTAGTTGACCGAGTCCAGGGAAGAACCTACGAATCAAGTTGTACGTCTGTATCAATGAACTGTAGGGAAGAAGAGACTACACAATATGGACTACAAACTCCTTACTCAAACTCGCCCTCATCCATCAGATCAGTGGACGAGATCTCACCTATTGTTCAAGTATCTCACTCGGTCAACCACAAATCTCCCTTTGAGTCTATCGTTCCTTCCGAGTACGAACATGATCATTCTACTTCACCTTGTCCCAAACGTACGAAATCGACTCTCGCCTTCTCATCTCTGGACTCACCCTCGTCCGATCGCTTTCGAGTTGATTCAATCTCAGAGCAAGAAAGCTCTCGAAACCGGCAGACAGGTATTGAGGGCTTTAAGACAGTCTCGAAAGGAAACACACGTGAAGAACGACCAGGTAACATCTCAAACCCCATCATCGTCGAAGAAGAACAACAGTCTCTCCGAGAAGCTTCCGTCATTCCACGTCAAATACTTCCACCTTCCACAGGTCCTCAAAGGAGTAAAACCCGTTGGCCACCATGGGGGGATAACACGATTCAATCTCGTATGCAAGAAATCACTTGTGATACTTGTCAAGGTAGATTACATTATGCTTGTGCTTCACTTCATGATGATGATGATATGAGAGGAGAACCTTATTCTTGTCCACCTTGTGTTACTTTATATTCAATGTCATCACCTTCTCTTTCACCTTCTCCCACAACTCCTTCCAATTTACCCAATTTACCCAATTCATCTTCCTCACCTTCATCTTCATCAAATAATCTCCCATCAAATTCTTTGATATCCAAAAGTACTTCAACGACAAATACCAAATCGAAAAACCTAGTACCTCGTAAAATCAGAGGTCGTATAGTTCCTATAGCACCACACGATCGTTGTATTCGACCAGATTGTATCCTTCGCTCAAGAATATCACTCAAAAGAAAACGTGATGATACAGAATTATATTATTTCGAACGTATCATAGGTCGTAGAGTTCTTCATAGATTAGGTAACGGTAAAAGGGTATTCGAATTTTTGGTCAAATGGGAAGGATGGGAGATATACGATTCTACTTGGGAAAAATCACGTAATATACCTCATGTGGAAGTCCAACATGAATTATTCGAGATTATGGCAAAGAGACAAGGTTTAGAAATGATGACTAGGACTTGTTTGTTGAATGAAGCTGAGGAATGGTGGGATGATATGGGTGAGTTGAAAAGGGATAAATTGGAAATGTTAGGTGTTCAACCTGCACCTTGGTGGGATTGAAAAAAAAGGCACATAGAAGCTTGTCGTCATGGTCATGAATGTCAGAATTCTCATAAGTATCACTAAGTACTGTTCGAGGATTTGCCGGTTGCTCGTGGTCCTAGGTCCTCTTCCTCGCTGTTCTCATCATGCTCATCTTTCATACTAGTGATTCTATCATTCTGCTCTACCCGTACGTTTGTCATTTGCAGTGAAGAATAAAGTCAGGCACGTTCCTTCCCCCACTTTCTCCCCATCTTTCAACTTTTTTCCCCTCCCTTTCCTCGTCAATTCATTCCCTCTCCCTCTTCTCTGCCTTTATACTAAATAACTTCTAAAGCTACTAAGACTCTAATCTTCACAAGTCGATAAATCGCTTTTTAGCCTCGAGATTCTCACTCGGAAAGCGCATGATCACCCGGTGAGTCCAAAAGATGGCCCCTACGTTAAGCTCAGCAATCACCATCTCAGCCGTTGGACTTTTCTTCAAAGCTCTCATCCGTGCTCGATCGACATCTTTCGAAGTTCGTAATCTACCCATATTGCTCGATGCGTTGAACAAGTCGGATACACCGTCTATCGTTGGACCTACTCCAGTGGTGGATCCAAGCAACGCTCGGACGCATTCAGGGGGAACCAACATCACCGAGAGGGCGGACGGAGACAGGAGAATGGTCATTGGTGAGAGAGAGAAGGTTGGTATGGTTGATGTTGATGTAGGTGCTGAGAGGTTTGGCAAGGGGGAAGGAAGGAGAAGAGGTTTGGTCACTGGTACGTAATTTCTTCCTTTATCTCACGAATAAGAATACACGATGGAAACTTGATTGACGAGATCCTTTCAATCTCGTCTGATAATTTGCATGACGAGAACAAGAAAATGCGTCTCATTATGATAGGGGATTCAGATCTGAGGGAGGAATCGACTTGGGCTTGAAAAAAACAAAATATGAACAAGTATTGATATATCAGTGTGTAACCATAATTCCGTGTTGGATGATCCGGGAGTGAGTTGTCTCCTGCTCAATTGACTATTTCTGAATCTTGCTTCTCAATCAGAATGTGAAATCATCAGACATAATGCCCGTGCGAGTATGAGGAATAGGAGGGATCAGGGGGAAGAACAAGTCATGAGCACTCGAAAGGCCTTGCTGCTGACTATACAGATGTGGGCTTTGATGCCTTTGTCGAATTATTTCCCTTTATCTTCACCAAAATGGACATCACAGCATACTAGGTGGACATTAGGTGGTGAGTCTTCATACGTCTTGTCATAGGCTCTCATCTTCTACTTCCAATTCATCTCATAAGAACATGCATCATCAACATTATCATCTGCAGACACCGACCCCCCTGTAGAACACATGACACTGGGGGGGCTCTGGCCGGTGAATAACATTTGATCAAGGGCAAAGTACACCTTGAAGTCGGATCAGAGAACGTGTCAGCTTGAGGGATAGAAGGATGAGACGAACAACCGACTGATGAATAGCATCCGATATAATGTTCACCAATTCGTTTTTCTCAAAATTTTTCACTTTGGGTCAAGTCATAGAGACTTATCGTGGTGGAGGGGTGTTCCAACCTGCTGTTGATCAAGCTGTCAAGCTCCTTCAGAGTGGGGAGTGGGTGAGTGTTCTAATTTCAGCTTGCCACATGACCGTTTATGCGGTATGACGGAAATGGTAGTTACCCTTGCTGTCCCCTTCTTTTCCTCCACTAGTGAAGTATCATATAAGCTCAGACGTTTCTAGAACCGTGTGTGAAACACTGTATGTAATGGGGAACGGAGAAAGACATTCAGAAGATTTAAGGACTTGGAGGAAAGACTGATAACAGGTACATATATTTCCAGAAGGAAGAGTAAACCAACAGAGTATAAATCCATCAGGAGGTTTATTTCGTTTCAAATGGGGTGTGTGAGTATACTTTTTCTCTCTCCTCTCCATGACCTCTTCTTTGGAGCTCCACATATAAAATCTTCGCCCATCACCGTGTCAACTCCTCCTCCGTTCATCATTCTTTTCCACCCTATCTCGATCCCTTGCTATTGAGATTGTCAAAGAGAGAAGACCTCCAGACGAGTATAATGTATTGCGAGGTTCCATTATCCCTTTGATGGAAATAGAGAAGACCATAAAGAGTGTTTGGTCATAGAGGAACAGTAGCTAATAATAGAGGGAGGATAATCATGGATTCTACTACACTTCCAGAAATCATACCCATGTGGGTATCACGTAAGTTATCTTTTTTTATCAAATCTTTCTTTCTCCACTCAATTTCTCAGCATTACCTACATCCATCATCTTTTCTCCCTCTCTCTCCTTCCTTGGTTGGTTCAATACTTATCATCAACCTAATTCGTACAACGCTCTCCAATCGAGTGACAGATATTCCTCTTTACATCGCTAACGGAAAAGGATTCGACACTGTCATGCCTGAAACTCGAACTTGGCCTCGACTTTTCCCTCGGAAAGGTGGAAAGTTAAGTGTGACCATAGGTCAACCTATAACACATTTGATTCGACCTCTAGTGGAAGAATGGCAAAATGTATCAAGATCTTCTTCCGGTCCTTTGGGTATAGGGGGTGATTGGGTATCATCTTCCTCTACCTCCACCTCATCCTCTTCCACTTCATCTGCCTCATCTTCTACTTCCTCTTCCTCTCCGTCCGTGGGAAACCCCTCCACTCCAATTTCCCTCTCGGATCCCGAACTAACTTCAACATTGTCCCGGACGTCTTCACCTTCCGTTACCCCGTCTTCCACAACCGCATCGTCCCGAGGGAGAACAGTGGAACGACATGGTGTTGAAGATAAAGAGAATCGAGAGAAAGGACTCATGGCTGGTGGAAGAGAACAAGAGATCAGAATACGTATCACTGCTATTTTACAAGAACAAGTTGAGAAACTTGGTAGAGAGGTTGAACGACTTGAAGGGAGGTTCGAAAGTGGTGAATGGTCACATTCGACCAGTCGACGATCGTCGTGACTTTCTTAATCAGAATACAAATATACTACTGTACATGCCATAGACCAACATTGCATTGCATTGTTTTTCATTCAGTTGGTTGGGATATCATGATGAAAGATCTGTGAATCAAACTATACTCTCAGTTTCCAGGTCGTGGACATCGATGGGTACTATTGAGCGACATTCTCGGTTAGTAGAAAGGACCACACTTAGTACACATGCTTCATGTCACGCAAATGGTATCAGGTGGCTAGATGGGGAGATTGGTGTGGGGGTCAGGATGAGGATCATGGAAAGGTTGATACATGTCATTACGAAGCAAAGAGAACGATAGAGTTTAACGGCCGTATTTCTGCAATTCCCATTGTCGACTGTCATGTCAGCTTGGTCTAGCCATGAAGAAGAAGAGAATAAAGCTCACTTGTCCAGAGGACATACTGCATGTCAGCACTGTCTCTTCATAAAGATGAATCGGATGAAATGGGAGGCTCATGTGAAGTTTGGACAAGCGAGGACTCGTGTGTAGGGCAGCATCAGTGGGAATGAGAGCAAGAGATAAGAAGGAAAGCGAAATTGACCAAACTTACCATGCCGCGTTTTGAGCCAACGGGAAATACAATGGAAATGGAATGCGTGCTGATTTCCTTAGTCATATCTTCCATTCAAGTAATGATAGTACTTACGTTGCAAATACCCCAAGCGACTGTGCAGCCTGTTGAATCAGCTGATTTCCAAATCAAGCCAGCTTGGACAAGTCGTCATCAGGTCACACTGAGAAGGGTGATAAGGAAATCTAGAATGAGTGATGTGTGTGACTCGGTCAGTATCTGTAAAGCCAGTGATAAGGGGAAAGAGGAGTGTTCGATTGTGATTTTGATGCAGGGTGGAATGACCAACCATCACTTTCGGCACCTTGGTTCGCTTGACATTCTATACCTATCATCGTCAGTTCTCATCCCGTTTCATAGAATCTACAAGATACACCCCGAGGTCAAAAATAGGACTGAATCGCCCATGAGCCGGATGATGAGGTGAGATCCTCCCGTATGAGGTCAAAAGAGGAGGTAGTTTCTCGGAAGAACACCAAAATGGTCAAATCGATAGGGGCAAAATGTCATGAAATGTGATGTGTACCATTATAACAAAGATCAGGTGTGTTGAAAGTAAAAGAATAAGAGAGATCAAGAAAGATCAAGAAAGATCAAGAAAGATCAAGAAAGATCAAGAAAGATGAACCCGACCGGGCGATAAGAAGCGGTACAGTATGACAGAAAAAATGGTATTGGTGAGATGAAGTAAAGGACACTAACAGAGATCCATGATGTGATTCTTACAGATGGCGCAGTTTTCAACTACGATATCTATTTCATCAGTATAATTCCACAACAGGCAGTGGATGGTTGACTGACCCCATGACCAAAGAGCTACAGCATTCCACTATTTCGTCAGCGTCAGCAATTCTCATGAACATGCGCCACCCCGCGAGGCTTGACCTTCGTCTTAGAATAGTCTCACGTGAATGATATATCCCGTGCGGCACAGTAGTACACTGACAGGGTAAGGTATGTTCCTATGCGGATGAAAATGACATGATAAGAGATGACATAGAGTATGATATAGGGGTGAGGGTAAGGGAATGGAAGTCAAGTCAAAGGGAAGACAAGGTCAGGACGGACCTTTTTCACTTCGAACCTCGGTTTCTTGTCCGATTTCAAGGATTGAGTCGGAGGATCCACTTCCATTGCTGAGCTCATCTGTCCTCGTCGTTTGAGTAGCAAGTGAAGAGAGAGGAGTCAAGAGTAAGTAAAGTGAGGACATAGATGGTGACGAGAGGTCACGGTCAATATACAATAGGTAGGAAATTTGATTCCGTTTTCCAAACTTCTATGACATGGCTAGATCATGCTACAAAAATCACTACTATCCCACACATCATCCTCTGGACTTCACTTATCTATTGCTCCTCTTTGTGTATCTCGATGCCTGGTCTGGCACCCAGAGCAGTCTTGATGTATCCATACAGGATGAACTGTGATGACACAAGACCAGCGGTCATTACTATTCTCCGTTAGCCATGTCGAGAATGTTCAAATAGAGAGCAGGACTCACTCATCCTTGGTCCTAGACCCGCAAAGAGACCACGGAAACCGGCTTCCTTTCCTAAAGTGATCAGACGTTTCACCATGGGTCCAGATGGACCGTGACCTTTGTTGATCTGTGACAAGAGGGTGTCCGCTGGCTGTGCATGTGAGCTTCCTTTTCACTGTACCAGCTCGATTCCACTTCCCGAGCGTGAGGACAATCAAGTAAGGAGTTGTCCAAACCATGATATATCTCAGATATGGCTGGTACGATATATGATGAGTATAAGAATGTACTTACGTGTGATAAAATAGCAGCAGCAAACCCAGCCACGATACCTGATCCGAGGACGATCCCAAAGTTTTGTACCGGCGTCAAGTTCTCTTTTCTCTCCTGGGTCATTTGGTTGAAAATGAATTCGGTACATCTTTCGTTCACTGTGAATTGTCCTATTGATCAGTCCTCATCCTTTGAAGTCTCCGTCACGTCCCCAAGTAGTTGAGTGGACATACCTATCGCATAGGGTATTTGCTTGGCAAGGATCGGTATGAAACCAGCATACAAGGAGCCAATACCTTCCGTGGTGAGGATCTTCGTGAAACCTGAGACTAATCCACTGGCGTACTGATCATCAGCTTTGTCAGAGTCAATTCCCCCTCAGCTTACCTTCGGATTGGAGACCAAGCGGATACGTGTGGCTTCCGCAGGAGTGAGTAATATATCGGCAAAAAATCTCCAAAGTCAGCTGTCTTCTAACATTTACAACCTCCATTGCGAGCCGAAACTGTTGTACTGACTCGGCGATGGCGGCACCTCCGAGATAAATAGCCGTTCGATTTTTGATTGCATTCTCTCGACTTCCCGATAATTCGACGAGGTACTTTTTCTGACTATCTCAGCATTCCTCCTCATCATTTCAAGTCGTTCAGGTTCCACTCACCGATGCTTCGTAACCGGCAAACTTGGCTCCACCCTGTAGCATATACCCCACAGCTGTCTAAATGTCAGCAATACCTCTTTATTCCAGACACCACACTCACCGGACCGAAGCCTGTGAGGAGCCCTCCAGCACCTTCAGCAGCGACGATCTTTCTCCCCCCAGATAAAAGTGACATGCCCTTGAGAGCGGGATCGATCTGTATTCGTGTCTTGATCACATCGATAGCTAGCGGTCAGTGCTTCAAGTACTCTGTCTATGAAGAAGACCCACGGGTCATCCCCCCGTGAGAGCTGTAAGTCAGCGGAGTGATATCATACTCGAGATCAAGACGTACAGGGTGCAACATAACGCCCCAGCGGAGAAGAAAATGCTGTAGTCTTTCGCTGTGAACTTTGGGGTGAGGGGTTCGCCGGGTAGAATCGATTTGGACATGATGTAGGGCGACAATACAGCTACTCTACTACAGTGATGGGTACGGATGGACAGAGATGCGGTTATGTACTCGTATGCAAAGTGAGGAATGACGTCGACTGGGAAAGTGCCTGACCACGTGGCGTCCCCAAAAGGAGGGGACCGATTAAACTCACAGGGTTGACACCAAACTTCGCAAATTACTTCTAAAACCCCCCCACCGACTCGCTCTCTTTCTCCTAACTCGCTCCATACTACTTACTCTGTCTGCATAGCATCCTCTCCTTTTCAAACAGTTCATCACTTGCTGACATTGCATATCAGGTGTATCAGCCCATGACTATATCATCATCTTTCCCCGCTTGAGCTCATCCCACTCGTTCACGCCATAATGAACGACCCTTCGCTTGTTACCCAAGATGTCGACCCCATCGAAATCGTCCACGAAATACAAGTCCTGACCGATGTCGAAACCGAGCTCGCCAATGCGGCTCTCAAAGCTGCTCAAGCTCCTGCCTTCTCTGGTGAAATAGCTGAGGAGGCTGAAACCGTAGAGCAGAGTCTAGAAAATGCAATTTCCGAGACAAAGGAACACGTCGATACTGTGGATATTGCACTCCCTATTGGGTCTAATGGTGAAATCTCCACCAGCGCTATCTCTTCTGTCCGAGACTCTGCATCTCAACATGCATCTGCATCCGCCTCTGCAACCGAGCCTCTTGACCAAGTGACGCCTGACGTGACTATGTCTCATGAACCTTCCGACCCTGCACGCGACCTCAAAGATACCTTGGCGACAGTGACGGCCGAGATTACGGTTCCTGTTTTGTCAGACGAGGTAATACTTCCCTCAGATCAGGTCTCCAACGAGGAGATAGCGGTGGAATCGACTGAACCTGTAATACAAGTCGAAGTACCTTCTTCCGACACGATCGAAAGCCATGTCCCTGCCGTCCAAGTCGTGTCAGAACATGTCGTCCCTTCATCTCCGGCCCCCGCAATTCAGACTGTTGCACCTGTTGTGTCCATCGTGACGGAGACTACCTCAGCAGTCATCGCCCCTGTACTCCCCCAGCCCATAGTATCGGCAGCGCCTGTCGTCCCTTTTCCTCAAGGATTGTCAGAAAATTCTTCATCCGTCGTGGCCAACCCCAAATGGATCCAGCAATGGCGACATGGTCCGTCCACGCTCAAGTCATCTTTTTCGCGCTGACATTCTAGCCCCAAAAGATCCATACATAATCCTGGCACTGTTTAGCTGGGCGATCCAACGAGGTGAAATCAACGATGCTCGAGCATGGTTTTCTCTACTCTATGCTGATAACCCTTCGGCGGTCAGTCTCTTGTCAAGATCACCAAAACGAAGACGCTGACGAGTCAGTACCAACCATTGTTGGTGTTGATACAGATGGAACTCGATCTTTCCAACTTCCCTCAAGTCGAAGAATTGTTTGCAAAAGCGTTGAAGGGTCCTTCTGGGGAAATCACCTCGGCCGCTGATGTTTCAATATGGAGTGAGTTTCACCCGATGCCCTGTCCATCCTTTTGTCTACACATTTATGTTTCTCACAATCCACCGAATGCTCAAGAGATGTTGAAGCATGTTAACATGCAGAATCATACCTGCACTACATCCGACGACAAAACCCAATAACTGAAGGGTCACCCACTGCAGATCAAACCCGCGAGACCGTCAGGAAAGCCTACGAATTCGCTCTCAAAGAATGTGGACATGATCGGGAGAGCGGAGAATTGTGGCAGGAGTACATTCATTTTCTCGGAGAAGCAAATGTCAGTACAGTTCCATAGACTCGGGGCTAATTGTTTTGTTCCTGTTTGTCTCAGGTGTCCGTGATTCATTTTCACATTGGTGGCGTGCCTCGGTCGCTCGGACGTTTTGGTTGCCAGGATACGAGACATGATGGACTAAGCTTACCAAACAGCCAAAGAATACCTGGGAGACGCAACAGCAAATGGACCGCCTACGCGCGGTGTATCAAAGGGCGATTTGCATCCCCCTGAACAATCTTGAGAGTCTGTGGAAGGCCTACGACGCTTTCGAATCTGGAATCAATAAGGCTGCGGTGAGTTTTCGGTCTTTCCGTAGTTCCGGCGTCTGTCTGCGTTCCTCTTCACTTATAATTCATATGTCCCTCACCGACCAGTCCTTCGCCCTCTGCCGAACTTTACAAAGGTGCAACGATCTGATTCACCCATATGCCAAGTCTTCACAAGATGCAGCTTATTCTTCACAGAGAGAAATATCTTGATAACGTGCTGACTGCAGTCCAAAAAATTCTTACAAGAACACTCGCCAGCCTATATGACGGCCCGTACCGCTCTTCGTGAACTCAAAAACCTTGTTGACCCCATCCCTCATCCTCCTATTCCTCCCCATCCCACATTCTCGGACGAAGATCGCTCCGCCGTATCTCAATGGAAGGCGTATCTCAAATGGGAGGAGTCGAATCCTCTCGTGATCGAAGATCCAACAAAACTAGACGAACGTATTTCGTATGCCATCCGGAAATGCCTCGGAGCCATGCGTCATTTCCCAGAACTATGGTTCCAAGCTGCTGAATATTACGTCGCACAAGAAAAGAAAGATCAAGTTGTCGAAGTACTCAAAGCGGGGGTGGAGGCTTGTCCCAAGAGCTTTTTGTTGACTTTCGCCCTGGCGGATCTGGAGGAGGACAGAGGGAATGTTACCGGGGCAGGTGCGGCGTATGAGGAGTTGATAAGTAAATTAGGCGAGGAATTGGAGGTATTGGTGAGGGATGTGGAGGATGAAGTAGAGGGAGCTAAAGGTCCAGCTGTGGAGAATGGGGAGGAAGGAAAAGAAGAGAGGGAGAAGAGGGGTAAAGAGGTGGAAGAGAGGAGAAAGGGAGAAGTGGAGGAAAAGACGGTGGCTTTAGGGGTGGTTTGGGTGATGTATATGCGTCATGCAAGAAGAGCTTCTGTGAGTTTTGATATTGTTTGCAAGTTGATTTGTATCCTCGTCTCCCGATAGAATCAGCCGTAGGATATCAAGGCTACCATCTGAAGCTTACGTCAAATGAGACAAGCAGAATCAATCGTGAGAAGATGGTGTCTGCTGCTCAGGGGACGGTCGAGGTCGAAAGTGCGAAGTCGAATAGTTGGCTGACGAAAAGGGTATCAAAGCTGCCAGAGGAGTATTCGGTAAAGCTCGTAAATCGTCTCATGCCACTTGGCACGTATACGAAGCTTCCGGTAGGTGTTTGTCTGCATCCTATTCCTTTTCCCGGACAGAGCGACTTTCCTCATCGAATCACTGAACTCCACCTGGGCTTCAGGCGTCTCACGAGTTCACAATCACTTGTCCATTAACGAGGCCCAAGCGAGGGGATATGGAGGTAGGAATAAGGCCGGCTGACTCTTCAGCGATGATGGAATATCACAGTAATAAAGATTCGTCCGTCGCGATAAGAATATTCGAATTGGGTCTAAAGTTGTTCGCTGAGGATGGTGATTATGTTGTCAAGTATCTGCAGTTCCTTCTCTCCATCAACGACGATACGAGTAAGTTATCCACTTCCGCTCTTTGTCCCTCGTCTCCTCCTTCCATCTCCTATTTATCAACTGGGGTTTCGGTCATGTACTTATATCATCATTGTCATGAAACGAGATGATCATTGTGTATCCATCTTGAGGGCATCTCTGTTTATCGACATGATCGATATGAAGACGATAAATCTGATGGTCAGACGCCCGCGCATTGTTCGAACGTTCAGCTCTCAAGATCCCTGCGGAGAAAGCTAGACCGTTATGGGATGCTTGGGCGAGATACGAATACATGTACGCTGATCTGGCTGCGGTACAGAAGCTCGAAGCTCGATTTGCGGAGGTATTCCCGAATGGTGAGTCTTTTTGACCGTCTGGCTTTCCGTTTGGCTCTCATCCTTCCCTTCCTCTGCCTTTCTGCATCTGCACCCATACTCCCAATGAGACTTCAGCTTTCAATCCTTGACCTTTGGTGGTCTGTTGCTTTCAATTACTTCATCGTTGTCCTCGGCCACACTTGTCTTCATATGAGTTAACGTTGACAATCGCTCATTTCAGACTCTCCTCTCAAGCGATTCGCTCAAAGATTCACATATTCCTCATTGGATGAAATCGCCACACAGGACCTAGGTTTCCGTCGTATTTTGTCCCAATCCCAATCCCAACCTCAACCTCAACCTCATTCTACTCTCCCTCCTCCACCTCAACAAACTCAGCAATCTCAAACTTTCGAAACTCAACCTACTCAACTCCCTCCTAATCCCGTTCCCGCCCATCCATCTCTCCCTCCTAACCCAACCTTACCCCCTTACCCCACCTCTAATCTCCCCCTTCAGCCCATCCATTTCTCTCCTCCTCAAAAACGACCAGCACCAGAATCACCTCCCCGTCGACCTCGTTCACCTCAACCTAGGAGAAACAGTCGTGATTATTCTCAACCTAACGAAGAACCTCTACATAAACGCGCCCGTCCGCAGAATAGGTATCCTTCTATGAACGAACGAACTAAAGAACGTAGTCCTATGTTACCTGTCCCTCCTGCTCCTTATCGTGATAGAGGGGATAGAGCACCTAGTGGAGTTGCTCCGATGTATCCGTCTCAAGGTTTGAGAGAAGGATATGATAGAAGTGGATTGAGTAGACCTTTGGCAGGATTCTTCGGATCATTACCTAATGCTAGGTATTTTGACGGTATGTTCATCTCACCCTTCACTCGTATCAATCTCTATAGTCTTCTTGTGGCTTTTACGGCTTAAGGTGCACTTTGATCAAGAAAATATCCAAAACACAATAATGTGACCATCGAGTTCGATGTCATGATGAAATGGCGAATTTCCTTTTGTTTGAGGGACATGATGTATTCAGGGAGAGTGTGTGACGGAAAGACTAATGGTTTAGGACCAATCTTCCGTCCGGACGATATCATAGGTTTATTCAATAATGTCGATATGCGTGGGAACGGTATACCTCCGTCTGCTCCACTTCCGGCCACTTATGGTGGAAGGGGATATGATCGTGAGTCTATCTTCACCTCCTGATTATTGACCTCAAATTTGTCGTATTCTGTCATCATGCCGATGTTCTACTTTCCTAGCTACTACCAAGTCATACTATCTTATTCTTTGTTTCTCGTTTCTCCTGTAACCTCATATCAAAGCTTTGTCTATCAAAGAAATAAATGACCAGAATTGATTCCACAGGACCAGATCTGAGGTATCCACCTGCACCCCCTCCTCCGACATACGGTGGAAGAAGGTATTGATCACTCTCTCCGTCTTACATTCCATTTTAGTGGGATCCATAATCAAATCAAAAAGAACCTATGTCAAACACATCTAAACATGTTAATACTGTCAACTCGAAGAACGAACTCCTGGGACTAGTAGATGAAAAAGATGAGCCCATACGGCGAAAAGTGTCACCTGATCATAGATGCATCCCTCTCATCTTAAAATATATCATCTCACCCAGCTGACTAGACGACAGATCTTTGAAGAATGTTTTCGTCTCGGGCAAGAGAAAGTCGTCGTTGGAGTAAAAACCTAATTGATCGCATTTCTTCTGAAATTCTTGTTTGTGTGCAATTAATACCTCGGTTGATTTTTCCCTATACCATCAGTCGACTACATCATTGACGTGACTTGACATATCCTCGGTATGACAACACTTTCAATAGGTAGACGTAGAAGTCTTGTCACATCGATTAGAGGCCACATTGACACAACACGACGTGAATTCTTGAACGCACTATTGAACTGACATGACATATTTACGGACGGATGGTCGGTAAAGGGAACAAACAAAAAGAACCAAACTGACCAGGTGGATTCTTCAATAGGATATCCATACCATTTCACAAGATAAATAACTTGTCTTCTTTCATCTTTTGTAGCTGGTATCGTCTTCCTTCTATGACATCAACATCAGACTTTTCACATACACTACTCCGATGATCCCCTTGTCTCAAACGAGGAAAAGGTATCAAAGTTTGCAGAATGAATGACTCGACCAGAGCTGATATGGAAGGAAAAGGAATATGTTGACTCACCCAATGACACTCTCTGGATAATATTGTTCTTCGTCACCTGGAGTATATCTATATCGTTGATGTAAACTATTCTTAGAGACTATCTTGAATCTTTAAGATAGGGAAAAAGGAGGACAAACCGACGAATACAATCTTTTCTAGTACATCTTCCCATTGGAGCTTTGGGGATATGCTTGGGTGTTGTAAGCATATCTATTTACGATTAGATTATCTCTTTGATTGTTTTCTTCTCACTTTCTCTCCTACTTTGGGTCACTACTTCCCTCTGTTATCTTGTGTACTTGAGATGTCGGTTCTAACAAGGGAGATACGGGTTCACGAATGTGATAAGATTGGAAAGAAAACTCACCAAGGGATAAAAGAGTATGACAATCTGGACATGTCCAATCGTCTCCAGTCAAATCTATTTCGTCTGGTAGACCTGCACAAGCCCAATGTACGCTACCCCGTCAATCAAGTTCAGAATGTTGATCCGTACTTACTGTGCGTCACACTGCTCGTAAGTTTTTCTGGATAATATCCCACCAAGATCAATTAACCCTCAGGATGATTTTCTATTCAGAAGTATCGCACCATAAACTCAAGTGTCCGCATGTAGATGAATGACTTTCATGGATCAGCTTTGAGGGTGGAAGGGTGTGAATAGATCATGGTTTCCATAACTCACATATTGACATATGATATGTTGCTATCGATCAATTCACCTCAACTTGTCCATAAGTGATTAACTCACCATAACCCCTCTGAATGTATTTTCTCCCCTCTTGGGCCAGACAGACCCTTTGACTCTTGCATTACCATCACTTTCTCGTAGACTGGATGAAATGCCTAGACGAGCATTATCATCCGTCCCCGTTCCAATATTCGGTTTGCGGCGTTTTCGCGTGTCAGTAGGATTGGAAGAAGTAGGGTGTGATGGCTTTTGAGTAGATTTGCTCTTTGGCGAAGTGTTTTGTGAGGGTGTACTTGAAGACCCGACAGAGATGATGGAATTGTTTGTTGAGGGTGTACTTGAAGACCCGATAGAGATGATGGAAGATTGATGGGATTTCAGCGTCGGAAGCGAGTTTGGTTTCGTAGCGTTAGGAGTGGTAGAAGAGTGAGAGAGATGAAGCTGGTCTGGATGTTTAGTGGGTGGATCAGAAGTGAGACTGCTCAGACTGTCATCTTGAGAGTTGTATTCCATTTGAAGGGCTTGAGTGCGTTTGGGATAGAACGTGGTCTTCTTGACAGAAGAGTAGGGATGAAGAGGCTTGATACGTCTCTTGGATTTCATTGAGAGTTGAGGTCTCGAATGATACAGTAAATATCGATATTGAAGGATTGTTCAAATCAGTGTGAAACAAAGCTGTCCTAAACTTACTTAATTGTCAGTCAAGTTCAATGGTGTCGGATTGGATGAACCCTGGGAGGTGAGAGTCGTTTTGAGGTCAGTAGTATGATTTGTAGTGTCACGAACTACGTCGCGACACCTCGATTACTTCACCAACAATGACCCTCCTTTGGCCATCAAAACCCCATCACGCCTTAACCTCTTTACTCTACACGTAACTCAGGACTTCTGACACCAAGTACGGCGAAGTTAGACGGAGTTAGGCTAAGTAGGAACAATGGGAGCAGAAGTACGGCGAAGTTAGACGGAGTTAGGCTAAGTAGGGACAATGGGAGCAGAAGTGCGGCGATGTTAGGCGGAGTTAGTCTAAGTAGGGACAATGGGAGCAGAAGTACGGCGAAGTTAGACGGAGTTAGGCTAAGTAGGGACAATGGGAGCAGAAGTGCGGCGATGTTAGGCGGAGTTAGTCGAAGGAGGAAGAGGATGGCCGAGGGCTCGGGGAAGTTGGACGAAGTGCGTTGAAGTACGTCAAAGCGCGAGAGGGTTGGATGAACGTCTAGGAGGAGTAGATAATATTAGCTGAGAAGATCGCTGAAGTTCTTCAGCGATCCTTGATTGTTGTCAGTAGTGAAAGACAGATAGAGATAGCTATAAATCAAGATACATCGCCATCAGTAGAACAAAACCCTAGTTAGAGTAACTACGCCGAAGTACGCCGTAGTTACACCCCTTTCGACGTCTGCGCCCTCCTGGTTGGGTGAGACATCGACTCAGAGCGTGAAGTTAGCCGAGGTTCGTCGACCGTCGGTCTATTAAGAAATAGTTGTTCGACGGCCGTGACAGTATCAAGGATCGCTCTTACCGACGACCCGTGCGAACCTCGGAGAAGTACAAAGATAATATGGAACCAGAAAGAAGAATTACACGAGGGATGAGTAGGGATGGAGACAGGATGGAGGAGAACGAGAGGAGAGCATTGGAGGAGCTTAGCAGAGCAATGGGGCAGGACCTTGGAGTGGAGGATAGTGTGGGGGGATCAATTCAAGGAGATGAGTTCGTTCCACCGGTGCCTTCTAACCCTCCTTCTCCTCCGTCTAATGCTCTCCCACCTGCGGGATCCCCACTTGGATCAGACCAAACCCCACGCCCAAGAGAAAACACTGGAAGTACGGCGAACTTGGGAGAAGAAGGAACACAAGGGGTGGTGTTGGCCTTGATGCAGATGGTGGCGAATATGAACAAAGACATGATGGAGGAGAGAAGGCGTAGGGAGGAATGGGAACAGAGAAGAGAAAGGGATACAGTGGGCGGGATTGCAGAAGGGATATCAGAAGGAGTGAGGTACGCCATGGGACGGCAAACTTCGGCGACCCCAAGCGTAGTGGGCGAACAACGGAAGGGGATAAAGCTACCTAACCCAGACCTCTGGAGAGGAGATCGGAACAAGTTAACCGCCTTTCTGTCTGAGTGCGACGTACATTTCGAATTGAACTCTCATCTTTCCCCGACGACACTAAGAAAGTCTTTTTCATGATCTCTCATCTACGCGAAACACCTCTTCTTGCAGTGCAGCCCGATCTATCCAAAAGACCTCTTCTGAGTACCTCACGACACACGATCAGTTCGTTAAGTACCTCAAGACTAACTTTGGTGATCCAGACGAAGAAGGAACTGCGGCCCGACAACTTAACGACCTCAAGCAAACCGGGTCTGCTTCGGACTACTTCTCCGCCTTCCAGCGACATGTTGCGATTCTTAAGTGGTCTGATGATGGAAACCTAGTTGACCGAGCCAAGAAAGGACTAAAATCGCACCTTCTAGATGAAATTGCAAGACACGGTAGATCGTTTGGGACTGTGAAAGAGCTATTGGAGTTTGTGATTCCCTTGGACAACCGCCTGTGGAGGAGACAAGTGGAGAAGGAGGCAGAGAGGAAAAGGGAAGGAGGGATAAGGACAACGACAGTGGTGGAAAGTCAGAGGACGGAGAAGAAAGAAGAGAAGAAATGGGAAAAGGGGCAACCTTCGGCGCAGGGTGGTGTCCAGGCG
Source organism: Tremella mesenterica DSM 1558 (assembly GCF_000271645.1). Classification (NCBI taxonomy): domain Eukaryota; kingdom Fungi; phylum Basidiomycota; class Tremellomycetes; order Tremellales; family Tremellaceae; genus Tremella; species Tremella mesenterica. The sequence goes on from NW_006711229.1 coordinate 1,547,097, forward strand.
GCTATGATGTCGACGGTGGTAAAGAGTACACCGTCAAACATCGACGAAGTTCGCCGAAGATGGCCTAGGCCGAGCTCCGATCTGAGGGAGACAAGGAGGAAGGAGGGGAAGTGTACCGAGTGTGGTGAAGCAGGACATTGGCTGAAGGAATGCCCTGTAAGGGAGGCTAAGGTTAAGGTTGGACTGTTGCCTCCATGGGGGGAGAAGTTCGGAGAACGTGGTGGAGGATCGGGAGGGAACGCAGTACCTCTCGGACAGAGGAGGAACTTGAATGCGGTTGGAGGAGAAGTAGATTTGGAAGAGGACCAGGGAAAAGAAGAGGACCTGTCGCAGTAGGCGAGGCTCGGCGGGTCCGCCATATTCTCTCGGCCACCATTCCCAAACCCATAAAAGAAACACAGCTGATGGAGCCAGAGGATTGTGAATACAAAAATACACCACTCAGTACCCCTTGTTCATGCAATGTCGATAATCATCTCCTCATCCCTTCCGTTTCCAGAGATCAACCTAAATCGGACATTTTCATTAATGGAATAAAGCTAACTACGCTCTGGGACACTGGAGCTACTTGTTCATATATAAGCCCTAAGGCAGCAGCGAAGATAGGTGTAGAAAAGAGGCGATATCAGGTGAGCGTACCCGTTCACATGTTCGACGGCTCGGTGAGTGTCGCTGGACCCATCACCGAGTTTGTCGAAGTCGGATTTAGTTTGACGAAGGACGCCGAAGTGCGATCTGTTTGTCTCGATGTAACAACGCTCTGCGACGGG
>NW_006711229.1:1564310-1575545 GCF_000271645.1 Tremella mesenterica DSM 1558
AAAGATGGCATCCTATTCCCCCCCCCCCCCCCCCCCACCCCCACCTCCTTGATTCGAATATCATCAAACTTGTATACCCCCTTGCTATCGATTCACTATGTCACCTCCTTATCCTTCCTCCCCCTCTGTAAGCATGAGTGATTGCTGATATAAAGGGCACAATATCTACGAGATTGAAATTTGTATATAAAACATGTAGCCAATGAATCATTTTCATCTCGCATTACTTAACTCACATGTATTTTAAAGGTAACGTTGAAGGAAGAGAGCCACAGGAACACATGACTATGACGTTTTTGAACATTCAGGGTCTCCTTGCATGCCGCATGTTACACCCAAGAATAGCCTTGATGGATTGAGTGGGCATGAGTGGGCATCATCTCGCTTCTTTCTTACTTCTACCCGTGTCTTGTCATTTACCTGTTGACTACTACCTACAGTAGTATCCATACTGCACAGCAAATCAAAGAACACTACTGCTCGTGACAAAGCCATACCTAAATTGCTGTGAAGAAATTTACATCCGACATCCGACCGGTGACGGTGACGGCCAACCGGAGACGAATCATTTCACCTCCACTCGACTTTAGCACTAAGTCACTTTGGCCATCATACATCTCACTTTGTCATCTTTCCACAGGCTGGCCAGAGGGTTTACAATTCATAGACCAGAGAGTGTGGTGGTAAGTTGGTACATTGGTACATTGGTACATTGGTGCAAGACGCATGACATATGGTCACGATCGATGTGATCCCCCCCTCCACATTAAAACGTCGTACTACCACTTTTCAACACTTTCTTCATCCTCCGACCGAACAATTATCCTGGGGTCATTCGAAACCTATCCGTATTACTCGGTACCATTAGTCAGAAGTGTAACGGTGTAGCGGTGTGACGGTAGAAGTGTTTTGTTCATTGTCCGACTGACCGAGAGATTGTGAAAGGACGTTAAGAGGATATTGACTGTCTGGTTTTATGTAAGTCATTGTGTTAGCTCATCTTCACCCTCTTAACCAACATATCATCTATCGGAATCACTCGTATAGGGTCAGGATACTTGTTCCTATAGAACCACATTTAGTCGAAGTATACAATAGAGTAGTAGTCATAAACTTACGATAATCAAAGATGTCCTTTTGACTGATCTATCACAGTACTTAGTTCTCGAATCACCATACATACATACATATCACTCCACTCTACTTTTCCATCTTCAATACTGCTAGTCCTTGGGCTCGTGACTCGCCTATACTATATCAAATTGACTTCACCGTGGAGGTTAGATAGGAGGTGAAATCAATTCAACATGCCCAGTATATTTCGAAGAACTCGTAGAATGTCGGAAAGTATCATCACCGACAATACCAATACTACTACCAACCCTCAAATACCTCAGAAAACCATGACGATGGATCGACCAGCTATGGAAGAAGAAATGAGAAAAGCAGGTTGGTCTGCAGCTCGTATCAAAGCTTTTTTCAAATCTAATGGTTTTGAAGGAAAGTTTAGTTTGAGAAGAAGGAAAAGTATGGAAGTATCACCACCTGCTTCATCACCTGAAGATATCATCAATACAACTAGTCCTATCAACCCGACTACTCCTATCAACATCACTACTTCTCTCAACCCTACCACTTCTGATGGTCCCACCATCCTCGGTTCAACACCCACCCCACTTAACGGTACACTCTCCCCTCCTGTGAGAAATGGCACTGGGACCACAGCTCGAAATATCAATCATACTCCTCGTTCATCCATCACCCAAAATATATTTCCCTCTCCAAAACGATACCCTGAAAACTTTTCTCTTGGGAGAACCACCTCACCCGAAGGTAATGATCACGCCCGAAGAGCCAGTTGGACACCATCTTACCCGATCAGAGTACCGAGTGACGGATACGCCGACGTCGCCCCGGATGGTCATACAGTGCCGAATGGGAAAATGGCGGTATCGCCCATCGTACCCGGTACAACGGATGAAAATGCCTTACGGAGATCACAAGCACCATCAGAGGGATTCAAGGGAGATTTAGGGAATGATATGATACTTGCTCCACCTTTAACTACAACGCCCCATAAATCTCCCGAGGATACCCTACCCACTCCTCCAACATCTGCCAATCCCCCGATCAGAGAAGATTTGAAAGATGTCAATTCAATCAAACCATCTCTCAACATTCAGACTCCTCTCTCGACAATACAGAATGAACATAGATCGTCCATCGTAGCGACAAATATCACCAATTCCCCTATATCTTCCAATGTGACACCCTCCACCTCCACCCCTTCATCGCCCCAAACATCCAAAGGAGATAAGAGAAGACCTGACATACCTATAAGACGCACGACTCTGATCTCTTCCCCACCCATGCCGCAGCCCATCAAAAACCTTCCCACACTTGCCAACTTGTCCGGTTACTCATCTCCCAACATTCCGGGTCCGTCCTGGGGCTCATTAGCCAAGGAAGGTGGACCTAAAACGCCTGGTTGGGGAGGCCTCATGTCACCCGCTCTACGCAACGAGGCAGGTACGAGTTCCAACGGGTTTCCCTTCGGTGGAGGCGTGTCTGGGATTATGCATGGGACTAATAAAGGTCAAGATAAAGGTCGCATGTCAGAGGGAGAACTGAGAAAAGCTAAGCGTGCCATGGTTAGTATCTCTTTTCATTTGAGACAAGTGCTCTTCTTCCCTTTCACAACGCCCATCATCCATCATCTTACACACTTTTTACCCTACTTTGACTGACTTCCGATCAAGACATATTGTCCCTGTGATATACGAAATGTCGCTGATGCCTTAGCCTGTGATGCTACGTGAACCCTCCTTTCGTCCAGACGGAGACGAGGGAGGAGATGTCGGCGCGGATGAAGACCAAGATGACGATGACGACGAGAGCGAAACGGAGATGGAGTTGCAGGGCGGTCAGGATGATGATTCCGAAGCGGAAACTGAGACAGAACCCGCCGTGGTCAAGGGTAGAAGGAGCTTGTTATCGACTAAGAAAGGTAAGGGGAAAGGAAAGAGGAAGGTGACTGTCAAGGGGGTGCCAAGTAGGACCATGGGCGCTGTCAAAGAGGAGGAAGGTGAGTGGGGTTTTCTTGATTTTTTTTTCTCTCGAGTCAAAACACTCCTGATCCATATTCTGTTATCTTATCCATTCCAATAACAGACAATATCTCCTCTCTTTCGCCATTGCAGTTGGCCCAATTTGTCCGTGTCAATGGCCATGATCTTCTTTCACATCAAACTCAAGTTGAAAAACTCGAGAGAAACTCACCTCACAGATGCCCCATCGAATTCAGCCAACACGCTCATCGCTGCAAGACGTAAAGCCCCTTCTCCTCGTTTAGGTGAAATCCCCAAACCAGCTCCTTCCATCTCCACTTGGTCTTTACCTACACCCAAACAACGTCCAGCCCATGCTCCTTTCGGCTCATGGACTCAGTTCGCCGCGGAGACACCCGGCACGTCTCTTCAGACCCCACGTCCAAACCCTGCCTCACGAGGGACGTCAGATTACAGTTCGGCACCGTCTTCGGAAGGTTATTTTGATTCTCAGCCTAACTCTTCGTCTGTCAGCGTAACTTCACCCACAACACAGCGAAATTTATCATTTGCCAGTGTGTCAACTTCCGGTCAAAATGAATCGTCACCTGTCAAACTTGCGGCTCCTCTCGTCCAACCGGACTCTACGCCTGTTGCAGTTCAGACAAATGAAGTTCCTATCGCGCAGCCTCAATCACCACCTCAACCTGGTGTGGTAGGTTTAGGTCTAGGACCAGTATCGGTATCCACACCAGATGGACCTCAAATCATCGTCCGAACTGCTTCTCATTCCGTACCCCAGTCACCGTCGACGTCGGAACGAGACCGACCCGTGGCGGAGGATGGCTCATCTTCTGGATTAGAAACGACTCCACCCTCTGTGCCGCAACGCACTCCTCCCATGCCCGACCAGGAAGGCGACAGCGAAGAAGACGAAAGTGAAAACGATACCAATGACGGATCCGAAGAAACCTCTACCATGTCACATGATCCTCCTGATTCCACAACCCAACCGTCTTCTCCAATGTCATCGGGAAAACGACCATGTCTATACACTCAAGTTTCCCGATCTATGATAGATGTCCGACCTGGAGGTTCAGAAATGCCAATGGGTTCTATGCCATTGACTGTTATGGGAACGCCACGGTTGGAAACTATTCGATCGAGAGAAGCACCAGGTAAAATTGATATACCTCGTAATCCAAGTTTCCCCAATGTGGAACAACATCAGGTATCGTCTCCAGGATCGGAATGGGCTAAACCGCCACCAACCCCAGCGGCGGGGTTGACAACTCCTTTCTGGGGGAAACGAGAGAAAGATATGCCTTCTATTCCCGGATTAAAGAGGAGAAGATCGGCAGATGATTTGGTTTTGGCACCACCGAAATACGAGCCTCCGTTCCCGGGCACTTTTGTGCCTAGACCGAGGGATGAAGAAGGGATGGAGAAATTGCCGGGGTATTGGTGTGCTGTGAGTTGATCATTCGTTCCCTTACTCGGCTCTTTGTTGTATTTGCCCTCTTTACCTCCTCGCGAGTCCCCCTTCCCTGCCCCTACTCCCGTCGAATAAACGCCACGACGACGACGATCCGAAGTCGAGGGATATTACAAATACTTCGCGGTTCGTATGCGAGATCTGAGGTTTTGGTGAGAGTGTCTTATTCGGGTCATGGAGGTCTGGTTTGCGGGGGCATGTCTTTGGGAGTTGACACATCTCGACAGACAGTCCGTGAATGGGGTGTACGGTGCAGCGCTCATCGAATTACAGGTTCACATTGAGGGTCTGCTCCAACGTAAGATGGAATTCTCCTCCCCCGGAGTACAATCAAGAGATCGTAGTTGGAAAAAGTTATATTTCATCCTTCGCGGAACCGCTTTACAAGTGTACAAATTTGACCCTCATCGATTTCCCTTGAAATCTGAAACCGTTCCTGTGCCCGTCGTGACAGATATGGAATCTGAAGAATACCTACATGTTCATCTTCCCGGAGAACGACGTCCTTCTACATCACTCACTTTACCTTCATCCTCTTCCCCACGTCGAGCTTCCATGTCAACTAGTACTTCATCCGATCAACGACGTACACCATCATCTACGGACACTTCCATTCGACGAGGTTCATTCGGTCACACATCTGGATCATCTTTGACCATACCTGATAATTCAACCTCTCGACGTGCTTCAATGTCAGCTTCGAATTCTCCTTTGAATCCGAATTTCAACACTGCGGAAATCAACGGAGATGGAAAAGATACAAACTTGTTCAATTCCAGTAATTCGTCTGGAAGAAGACAATCGAACGGTTCTCAAACTGCTTCAAGCGCTTCTTACGCTTCACACGGATCTTATGGTTCGACAAGTGGAGGAACTTCTTTAGCTTCTCATTTTCAACATAACGCTTTGATCAAGACATATACTTTACAGAATGCTGAGAGTGGATTAGCTGCGGATTATGTGAAGAGGAAGAATGTCGTTAGAGTTAGGGCGGAAGGACAACAGTTTTTGCTACAGACTGATAATGCTAGAGATGTGGTTGATTGGATTGAGGTGGGTTTGGGGTTTTTTTTTTTTGACAGTCGAGAATTCACATTTCCACTTACAACCATCACTACTTCAACTCACGATCATCTAGCATTATTCGTGTTTTTCTTTTTCTTTCTAGTCCCGGGTTCATCAGCCCTTTTCATCCGTTTCAATCCATGTTGTTCCACGTCCCAGTGTTCTCCTACTTTTCCGTCTCGGGCGGATAAACTTGATGAAGGGAAATCTTGCTAAGTTTTAGGCATTCCAAGCAGCTACCAACGTATCTCTCGACTTGGACCAACGTCCCATGCCTAAAATCATCACCCTCCCCCGTCGACGTCGTAGACGTGTGGTAGGAACCGCAGGGGCAAACGGTACGGCCAATGGTGTTGCGGCGGCTAACGGGGGGACGGGATCGATTCCAGCACCGAATACGGAGACGACGAGTGAGAGGGAAAGAGAGAGAATGTTATTGGAGGATCAGTTGGCTGCTGCTGGTTGATAACAATGTTCGTTTCCGAAGTGTGTAGAGGGACAAATCGGTTTCTGGGCTTCTACAGTTCAACTTATGATGGGAGGGAGGATGATGACTCAATCTGGCAAAGAAAGATAGATCGGTGTGAGTGGAGCTTGCCCGCCCATTTGACAGACCCGTGTCACTTCGTGAGGGAGCTGGGGTTGGTGAGTTGGTATCTCGCTGGTTAAGCAAGATTCATGGATGGGAGATCTGAAGTAACGAAGGCGTAAATGGCGTTGGTGTGTGATCTGGACAGTGGGTGGGTGAATGTACAAATTTGTCGAGTGAAAGTTGAGGGATCATATAGCTATATTTTCTAATATTTTTGTTCATTTGTCATACAATACACTAAAGTATCAAAGCATGCATCTGGGATCTGTTTCGTACATCAACGTTCGATCTTTCTCTATCTCAAACATCATTCTGACCTTGAGGATTCCTCCTATCCTATCCTATCCTATCCTCTCTGTTTAATCCTGACCAACACTCCAAAGTCGAATTACCAACATCATCTAATCATCTTACAAAACCAATCCACAATCCACAATCCCTTCTAAAGAATACTTTTACAACTTCTTAAACCTCTCTGGAACTTTACTTTTCCTATGACTAGATTTGATTTTCCCAAAGACGACGACCCACCAACCCCATATTGCCATTCCAGCATAACCGAAATTAATCATTTTACCTAATCCTCCATAACCTCCACTTTTGACTCTACTGGAATTGACGATACCGAGTAAAGATATAAAAGTTACGAAAATCAAATATAAACCTAATATGGGTGATCGAGCAGGACTACGAGGTGTGTAAGAAGGTACCAAAACTGATAAACTTATCAAAGCTAATAATAGGTATGTGGTAGCTAATGAGAAACAAAGTGAAGATTCTAGTGAAGATAAGGAATCGTAATGATCCACTTGGGGAGAAAAGGTGGAGAACGTTGTGGATGGTGGAGGTTTTTGAGAGAAGAATAAAAGGATACGTGGGAATAAAAATAATGGTAAGGAAAGTATTGTGAACCTGTAATTTTGGTTAGATAGTTTCTCATCATTGTAAATCACTTCGTTTGAGTCTTGATTGAGAGTAAGGGGGTCAAACATTTATGCTGATGGTTCAACTTGTTCGGTTCAACCTTTCAGGTATCAAATTGGGAGTCTCCACGGCTGAGAGGGTAGGTTCAAATGAGGATGTGAATGGGTGATAGTTGATAGAAGTACAATCAGGAGTACAGTGTCAGTTATGAAATGAGGGTCAAGTTGAGAAATGAGGGATTGAGTGTTGTCAATTGACAATTGACAATCGGGAAAGGAGAGTTGGAAATTGAGTGAATAGTTGGGAGTTTGATAGATTATGGGGATGATGAGTGAATATTAAGAACCAAGATTCCAGTTCACTTGATGACAAGTTTACAGTTTGAAAAGTGAAATTGAAAAGAGGTATGTCATTCGAAAACTCACCAAATCGTCAAACCTAATCCATAAACCGAAACAGAGTCAAGACCACCTTCATTCAACACCACAGCAGCTTTAGCTTTTTCTTCAGCTATCTTGTAAGCTTTTCCAAGTTGACCAGTAGCACCTCCAATCCCACTGTTGAAGTCGTTCCTCCGTTTTTGGAATGTATCATGATCATCTTGAACGGTTGTTTCTGATGGTTTGGGTGGTCGAGGTGGAAGAGGAGGTTTGGAGGCGCCTAGGGGTTCAAGAGGGATTGAAGTCATCTTGTAGGATTTCCTTGACTGAAACGAGAATCTGTAAGAATTCGTTATCCAGTTTCAATAGTTTGTGTGATATTGCAGGGTCAAAGTGAAGAACGAAAGCGAGAGAAAGAGGAATGCGAGGATTTAGGACGATTGACAGCGAGGCAGTTGAAACGCGTCACGGGTGACGTCATTATCCTCAACAGCATGAAAGTAAGAAATGAGTGTGACAACGAGTTTACCATAGTTACTCGTTAATGTATAGAATCCACTCCGACATCTGCTTGACTAACAGCTACAGATAACGCCTAGGGAATAGAATATCCCAAAAAAAACATCACATGCATTCACCCAACTCAAAACCCAAAAGATCGACCGTCCCCAGACAGATCAGCCATCCATTTTTCAAAATCGCCCATCTGATAACCTTCCGAGGCCACGGGAAACATCCCATCCCCTGTCCGCTGAGAGGGTACGTCTAGTATCTGTGATGGAACAGAAATGGATAGTGACGGTGGATAAACATCTGGAGGGGGAGGAAGAAAGGTTGAAGGTGTAGGTTCCGACGGAGATGCGATCGGAAGAGTGGATAGACCTGTCAATTGGTCAAAATTTAGATCTGGTGGGATTGAGGCGTTGTAATGGCTCAGTGGTAGAGGATGTCGGGCAAGTGGATGTGTCGTCGGGTAGATAGCCTGACCCGGTGTCGAGGTCTGAAGATGGCTCGAGTTAGTACTCGAAGAACGTAATAATTCCGCCCAAAATTCATCCGTCTCAACGTCCCACCGTCCTTGGGTGGTATTCTGCTGTGGAACGTTTTGCGATCCTTGACTTGTACTCGGTTTCATACCAACCACATTCGTATTATCCCAATTCATCATAATCGAGTCCCACGGATTGGCATCAATTGTGTTGTCCCCCCCTACCACGCTCGTGCCTCCTCTCATGGAAACAGGGAGGGAAGGACGAGAAGTTGCCGTCGGAGGAGGATATCGAGGTGTGGCAATGAGCTGATCCAACCATTCGTGTTCTATCGGACCACCTGGACTGGGAATGACACTCAAATCCTGTGTCAGATGATGAACCGTCCTAGCCCTGTCCAACATCTTCCTAGCACCATGGAGCAAAGCACGATGTTTCATAGTCGGTTGTTCTGGCGTCACTCTTTCAAGGATAGCGACACCACGTTCAAGTACGCTCATCCGTGCTCGCAGGGATGGATCGCCAAGTGGTGTTTTGATAATGAGGGCGGTCTGACAGGATAAAATGACAAAAAGGTCGGCTGTCCAAGAAAACCATTTGAAGATGCCCTCGCCGAAAGCGAAGATGGATTCAACCAAAGTAACGACGTGTTGACAGGTTTCAATGATGGTGTGCATGGAGACGGGGTGAAGGGCACCGCCTGACATGATTGCAGCCATGAACAGGGGTCGATGGAGGAAGGCTAAGGTGAGCAAGAAGAATCGATCTTGACAAAATTGCAAGGAACGCAGATAGCGCAGTGTAGGAGGGAGTGGGGCGGTACAATAAAAGTGACCTGAAAAACTCACCGAACACCATACACACATGCTGCGCAAGCCGATACTGCTGGCCAACCTGTACCTCCGAGCCCAACAAGGTCCCAGTGACCGATAGTCTCTCGCCGGCTCCAGGCAGACCTGATGACGTATCGACGCTGGGCAGAAATTCTTTATCCCGTCCCACGAGTGAAAAGGAGTTTGCGGGCAAGACCGGGCAACGAAGATGAGGGGGGAGGGCGTGCCACAGTCGTCTGACCGATGCGTCTATGGCCAGAAGATCTGCACATCAGTCTGGAAGGCACCGAACATGTGAAGCAAGGGGTTTTAGAAGCTGATGCAAACGTACCACTCTCTGGACCTCTGACAGCCATCGTCCAGTAATCCACCACATCACCCATTCTTTTTCCTAGCGTCCACTTCCACCACAGATAATGCGAGGTCGGTACATCCGAAGGAAATTGAGTGCTCCATGTCGAAATACGAATTGTCATGGGTGACAGTGCTGACATACACTGCCATGATCAGCTTTCCAAATGAGATCGATAAGCCGCCGCGAGAATGGTAGGTTCGTCAATCTGGACGGAAGGCGATGAATACTGTGGGTAGTTAGAGAGAGATACTGACCACGGCCCGCTCGGTCGATAAGAGCTCGTACCAGATCCGCCGACGATTGTTCATGTCCTCTGAAGACATTTGACCTGGGTTTGGTTCTACCAATGTCAGTTTCGGTCCATATACTGTACATGGATCACGAGCTGCGAGGATGAGATCACTCTCTCGTCCACTCCGACAGGTGGAAACGGTGGAGGTAGCAGGAAGAGTGTAGGAGAAACTTACCTTGATGATATCCCCTCACAGTTGCAAGCCTCAATGCCAATCCCAGGATGGGTGATATCGAATCCAACAGCCTTCGATCATCCGAATTGACCATGAACTGACATATCAAATGCAAAGTGATCAAACTTGACAATGTCGTATCCGTGTAGAAGTGTCCTGCAGCAAGACAGGCGTAAGCTAGATCATGATAATCTTGAGGGGTAGGGAACCTTTCAGTGGTACGGGTCCGAGACGTGGATCTCATCATCCGTGAAGGATGAGAAGTGTGTAGGGAAGCAGGAGAAATGGTCGAGTTGAAAGATGGTGTCAGGTCATTTGAGGGGATGTGATTAGATCGAGGATAAGTACGCGATGTATCGTTAAAGATTCCATGAATTGCGATGACTGCGAATAGAACGCCAAGGTCGTGTGGGTGGGCACCATCAACGGAGTCATATACTCTGGAAAGGATACGATTGTGAAAATAAGATGGAGTCATTGGTTGGATTCTGTCCATCAGTATATCTCCTGCTCCTGAGGCATCATATCATCTGACAAGGCATGAGGAGTGAATGTTACTTACCGCCATGAAGTCGCTTCCCAGAATTTATTGAATATCTCCTCTGCCGTCTTCCTTCCCGGTAACAACGTCACGCACCTTTCCAATAGTTCAGCCGGTAGACTCCCGTGAGAGGTATATGCATTCCCTCTTCTTGCCCAAGGGATATAAGCTAACCTTCTAGTCGTCTCCTTGGCCTTTGATTTCCGTCTAGCATGGTAATCGGCAGGCAAGAATGTTGGAGAAGGTACGACAGTATCAGGTTCGTCTTCCTCACTGGAAGCATCAGGAGAGACATAAACTCCTTCTCCTCCCACTTGTGAGCGAGACTGACGACGTCCAGAGGCGGAAAGAGTGAGTCGTCCCATGATTGATGCGAGGTCCAGAGCTTGGACATCAGCGAAGCTTCTCGATTGTCCAGAACTTGACGCTTCTGAGTTGTTTCCATGAGTGATGTCGAAATGTTCGACTGGAGGGAGGTTGTAATGTGCGGATTGCTCGACATCGTATTGATCTGTCTGGATAGGGATGGATGCCGCTGTGGTGATTA
>NW_006711229.1:1577364-1581795 GCF_000271645.1 Tremella mesenterica DSM 1558
CATTTCGCGCACCTTTTTGCCAGACCACCCCGCAGCAGCATGGCAAGTACGTACGGCAAAGTACCATTCTAGCCCCGAGCCCACCACCATGGCGTGTCGATCAAAGGGTCCTAGTGTGGGTCTAAAATGGTACTGGTAGTAGGTACAAACCTGACGATCCGACGGACGAAATCAAAGATCGAAGAGTTAGAGATCGACTCACATTTGGCTTTAGTCCTTCGACACTCTTCACAATTCAGCGCTACCCTTTTCCTCCTACTTGGACCGGAAGAGGCGTCATCAGAGATCGGCATGGTACGATATACGGAGAGGTAGGGGTTCCGAAGGCTATAGGATCAGAGGTATAGAGGTACTGTCGTGGTCGTGTGCTAGCAGAAAAAGCCAAGGGGAGTAGGCATGTGGAGCACCGATAAGATGGTCAATGGATGAATGGGGCATAGGCATGGGGCACCATGGGTGAGATGATATGTGGTAGTAAGCTATTTCTCTCGAAGCAACAAGTAGTGGTTGCCTCGGTGGAATGCGGGGAAGAAACCCTCCGAAGGGTACACCGTGTATGTACCCTGTCTTGGCGTTGCACAAATTGCCTATTGCCGCGGGTATGCCCCGGGTCTATGCACCACATCTACGTGTACTTAACCGTCTACATAAGATGCATGATTCTATTGCATCTACCTCACGCATTGACAGGTTCCACAGTAGGGATCTCCATAGTATGACCGTTAAGCTTCCCATTGGTCGTAGCACTACCAATCAGCACACGCGGAAATCTCAGCGCCAGTAGTAGATGGTCCCGAGAGACGGGGAGGGGCAAGTGAGCCATGAGCGACGAACTCACGGCAGATGTTGGGTTATGAACCTTTTGACATCCTCCAACACGCCCTTCTCACTGTGTCCCACACCATCCACCACCACCCACTCATGTTCGATGCCTCCCTCCTCAAACTGTCCTCGAAGCTTTTGTATCACATCATACCTAGTCACCACCTCTCCCACCCTGGGTAAAGTATCGGCACTGCCTACGATGAGCTGGATGGGCAGACCACGAAATGAGACTGGCTCTATAGGATGAGAGAAAAGAGAAGAAGAGTTTGATATACCCTTTGGCCATGGCTTTTGTTCGAGGAATGTGGCTTGACCTGGAGCACCAATTGAAGCTGCCCATAGTCGATGGGGGTGAACGTACATGAATCGATGAGTGAACTGAGGTCAGCTATCGCTTTGGGCCAGAACAACAGATGTGATAGGCGACGATCGCCTATCAGTAGAAGTAAGACTGATCGAGAATGTGAAAACTCACTTGCCCACCGCCAGAGAACCCTAAAAGGCCAAATCTTTCAGTTTGTACGAAACCCCATCGCTTACTGATATAGTCTATGGCGTCCAGGAGGAGAAGATCGTACCGCGCCACACCATTGGGTGTCTCCCAATGAAGTCGTTTGTAGTTGTCCACCCCATCAGGATACTACGACGTCAGCGCTGTCATCCCTCCCTCATCTACGCTACGCACGGCGCACGCCTCATGTCGATCATAGTCAAGTAGTGGATTTGTCAATCAGGAGGAGTGTCTTTGACTCACCCTGTCATCACAAGGGAATAGTGGGGCGAGGAGTACAACACCCTTTTCTTCCGCCCATCCCGCCCATCTCTCCCTTATGCTCTCCGCATCCCTTCCACTCCCATGAATTAGTACTAATAACGGATACGACGTCGTCCCCTCTCCCTGAGTGTCCACACCTTTCGCCCGCCGCGTCACAGGATGAGTTGTGGGTAGATACACGAAGAAGCTCGCGCCTAGACAATCGTTGGGTGTAGGAGGACAAGATACCGGGAGATGGAATGCGGCCGCTCTGCGACCGGCCAGTTGGAGAACGAGGTGAGAAGGAGGAGCGAGGTAGAGATCACTCGCTGGTGCCAAGGTGGTGGAGATTGGCATCTTGACAAGCGTGTCAGAAGCTGAGACCTGGAGGTGTGAAGAGAAGAGCGTCGCCTATCTAGATGTAGGTCTGTAAGTGGAGGGCGACGAGTTTGTGCGGTAGAGGAGGGACCAGACATCCGGCTGAGAAACACCGTGTGCCGATGAGCGGAATGTGGGCTATCTCTTAACGCCGCTTCGGAACACGGGAACAATATTTTTAGCTCGCCTTTGCTTGGCTGACCTGCGCCACCCCCGCTTTTTGATGCTCTTCCCTTGATCGGATGAAGAGGGGTAGAAGAAGAGGGTGAGAGGTTATTGGTCTGTCGGTCTGTCCATAGATCCATGCCTAGCACCCCGAGCCTGGATAGCTGAGGCAGGATTTTGACAGGCTAATGAACAATGAAGGTACGCTTTTGTGACTCCGAAGTAGAGATTGAACCGCCGAGGCTACCGGCTTGCTGATGAGGTTCCTGACTTGGAGTAGTGCTTCATTTGTCCTAGCGCGAAGGACGGGCCCACGCCGCGATTTCTCCCTTGCTTGCTTGCTTGCGACGCCCAGCCTGCGCACTTTTCTCGCGGTTCCCCTTACTGTACTCATTTCAATGCCGATCCCTTATCCGCATGAACGCATGACGTCCGAGGTTTGTCACATTCCCCACGACGTGTCTTCCTGCCCCACATGGAATCTCCGCCCGGCCCGACGGCAAGAAGGATTGCTCAGGGCGTATCCATTAACTCCAAAGCGGAGCTCCTCGACAACCCTCGGTTACCCGGTTCATCCGAATTGTCCATCTTGACACTTTGTTATAACTCCCCCAACTCCCCTTCGCAAATGGTCGACATATAGACCGTGATCAGACGACGAGCTCGATTTGTCTGATTTACCTATCTACATCCCTTACGCCACCATGTCAGGTCCAGAAGCTCAGTTGACATACGAAAAGCCCGGCCTTGAACATATCGACACTGCCGCACTTGAGGCTGACCTTCCCAAGTTGCAACATGAGGAATACGAATTTGACGCTGCTTTCGAGAAGCGATTGGTGAGAAAGGTGAGTCACCTCGATTCAAGACGTCCTTTGCATCACGGGATCGTGATGGGGCCCCTGATGGTAGGCGCGTAGGGATAATCCCGACGTGGCGCGAATTAATCCGGTTGAAATTTTGCCACTTTCTCCCAAAACCCGTCACTCAACCCGAGGATCTTGTCACTGCCAACGCGAATCTCGTTGGTATACCGAAATTCCACCCATTCACTGAATACTTACTCATGCATGTTCTGTCGCATATCAAAACGTTGCCAGCAGTCCTCTGAACTCATTCATGTAGGTAAAAATCCGAAATTCGTAATGGTTTACACGAGACAGCGTTTTGATCACCGAATTCGGACAGCGCCCCGAAAGGATATCTGGATCAACCCCAGGCACTAGTGGGCGTTGTTGAGGCATCATTTCTTCCACTCTCTTCACTTCATCAATATGTCAATACTGTCTGTCCACTCTTCCGAACTCCTGACTTTACTTCATGTCCAGGAATAATCAAGCGGATCAACTCATTGTGAACGCCTTGAAGAGGAAATCGGCTACTCCAGGTCGACCCCCCAAAGTATACTCTCCTCGGTCTCAGTCACCTTTAAATCGTGGGACTCTCCTCTTGAAAATGCTTCAGGTTGCTCACATCCTAGCTCCTCCTCCATCTTTCGGTATTGGTACTTCGTCCAGCAGTCAGACTGAGCCAAGTCATAATAATCAATCTCGCTCTTTAATTACTCCCCAGGGTCAGCTCAGTACACACAGAGATCTCACTGTTGTCCCCCCTGACATCATGTCCTTACCTAACTCTCAGTCCCGTGGGTTCTCTTGATTATGTTCCTTGTGTGAACTGACAGTAGTCAACTCCGAAATCCCTCCTGTGTCTGCCATCGCTGTTGCCTCACCAGAGTCTGGGTCCTGGACTGAACTTGTGATGCGAACCCCCGCATCTTCCTTATCATCAGGACACGTTTCGGCGCCTGATCCTTCTCCAGCGGTTCCAAAATGGTCGCCCTCTCATCCCGGAGAAGCCATGTCTATCGATGATCAGATTATGACAGCGAGACAAGAGGCTGCTGGGCGGCTCCGAATTGTCAACATCTCCTCCGAATCGTACTCCGTGCCAATTCCTTCCCCTCGAGTCTTAGAAGTGAAGGCACCCCGCCTCGACGCCAGTCTTGGACACAGCATACGCCGTCTTGATGGCTTCTGCCGTGTACCAAACCCCGATCTGGTAAATGATGATCGGTATGAACAATTTGAAGTTGCATTCCATCATATTCCGAAGGCCTTTGACTCCTTGGTCAGCATTTCGTTAGGATAGTAAACTGTGCTGATACTTCAGCGCCAGGACTACCTCATTGAGGCCCAGTATATCTCAAAATGTGTTGAAGTTGAATGGTTGGATCCGCCAGGCTTATTGCCCGCCGACATTCGGGGGAGACACGGCCTCTTTTTTGTCGACGAAAGGGCATGGCTACG
>NW_006711229.1:1581895-1619981 GCF_000271645.1 Tremella mesenterica DSM 1558
TTTACTTGCTGCTGCTAAGAATCGCCTGTAATTTTAACAAGGCAATTTCGGTATCAAAGCGTGTAGTCGATCTTAAAGAAATAGTCCCCCTTCTCCGAAGTATGTTGCTTTCATTCAGCCCGTCTACTATTCCGGATCTTCATTGCTGATGTTCAGGTGAGAATTTGATAGACCAAGAGGCTCAACATGATCCCTGCGAACTGTTTCTCAACCTGAGTGGCCGAATCAATCAGATAATTGAACACAATCCGATTCGGAAAACCTTCGAATTCGGGGTAACCTGGGATTACGTCTTCCAGCCCTGTGCTCACTCTGCCCCGGTCGCGGTAGAGATACCCAACCTGGAGAAACAAATGTCTGTCCTGCAGATCTATCCACATGGATCGTCACTCAACTTTGTTCAGCTCATCAATCTATCGTTGTGGCGTTCATGCACTCCCCAACACTGCTT
Source organism: Tremella mesenterica DSM 1558 (assembly GCF_000271645.1). NCBI lineage: Eukaryota > Fungi > Basidiomycota > Tremellomycetes > Tremellales > Tremellaceae > Tremella > Tremella mesenterica. The sequence continues at coordinate 1,582,347 of NW_006711229.1, forward strand.
TTCCTCGCCTTGTGATGGTAGAGTAGCGCCCACTCGAGCTCGAGCCAAAATGACACTTCACAAGGAAAACCTACCGCCCATGTTGCTCTTCAACATTGTTTGGGACCTCCGAAGTTCTTCTCTGCATCAAGTAATTCAATCATTTGATATTCCAAACATCATCAACCCGGCTCAGATTTCGGCTGTCCCTCCTACCATACTCCCCACTAATCTGCCAATGTACAAACTCAAGGGAATGCTCTGCCGAAAGGGAGATACGGTCCAGGTGACCAGTGGCCACTATGTGGCTCTGATCAAGGATGACGTAGCGTTGTGGGAGATTGATGATGAGACCACTTCTCGCATGTTTCTCAACAGGGACGCATTTACTGGGACACGATTCCCAGTCCTACTGTTCTATGCTCTTGAAGATGGCGTCAACCAGGGGGCCGGTCAACCCCTTGCCAAGAAGAGAAAACTGAACAAGTCGAGTTCCAAGGTGAACGAAGCAGCAAAAGGTTCTGGTGTTGGTTCAACACCTTCCGAAGGGCCGAAAGCTCAAAATCAGGAATTAAAGGGACCAGGTAGTCAGGCTCCGAATTCGGAATTACTTGAAGTTCGTCCTCCGAAACTCAACACTCCAAGTGAGCGCCTTCCGATTTTGACCGAAAACCAACCTATCCCAGCCACAGTCGTCCTCTCCAAGACCTCGACAACCATCAGTGCCCCTACAGACTCCATTGCAGGACAGCCAGACGTTGTCCTTCACAAGCCCGACCCCACCATGTCCACAGATCCCCAAAATATTGAGCTACCTGCCAACAAACCTCCCGAAACCATGCCATCTTTATCAGATGACGTATTACAGAAGGGTGAATCCCAGGTTGTGTCCGAAAGCCCCCCAGAAGCTGTCAAGGTCAGTCAAAACGATTCAAAGTCCTCGGCCTCTTCGTCTGCATCCATGGACATCGACCCACCAAGTGCCTTCCCTATTGAAGTTCGAGACCCCTCTCCCGAACCTCTGGTCCCTAAGTACTGTCTACTTGAGAAATCTCAGTCAGTGATTGCTGAAAGGCTGGCACATGTTCAGTGGCGTTCAGGCGACACCCATCATCCTCTCATTTCTGTCAACACTTATGAAGATGTTGATAGCCTTTCGGATGAACTCGTCGAGGACCTATCCCGCCAGATTGAAGCTGGCTTGAGGGATTCACCCCAAGAGGAGACCCGAAAGGGGTTGAGACTACAGGGTCTAGTGTCTACATTTGATGCAGAGACTTTGGCCAAGTTTCATGGACGGATGAAGTGGTACACAAACTTCGGGATCGATGATATTCTGCTGTCAGTGTCAGCATTCATTCGGAGCTGTGTCAACCTTGGGATTGGAAAGTCTGATTCCATACCAAGCTCATTTGTTTACCGAACACTAGCGGCTGGGGACAACTGGAATCCATACACACCTGGTGGTACTCCTTGGCTCTCACTTGGCAGATGGGCAATGGAGAAGGAAATCACGTTGGAATTTTGATGGGTAAATCACATTTCGGAACATTGGTTATCTTCGGGCCTCAAAAGCTGGTATTAATGTATGATGGTGCTGGTGGAATCTATGACTCACCAGAGCAGAAGAAGGTGTGTTATTCATAGATCCTACTTTGAGGTATGACATGACTGATCAATAGCAATGGTCTCATCTGCTAGAGCGACGGCTGGATTGGGAAGTGAAGAAAGGAATAGCGACCGAAGCCGAGGCAATGGGCTGGTTGGTTGCTGTGAACTCTCAGGTGAGTAATTGCAGGTTTCGGGGCTCATGGCTGACACAGAAGGCTACTAGGGACAGTCTTGAATGGGCTACTCAAGTCGACTCTCATAGCTGTGGACCTCTCTCATGTGCAGCTGCATGTCTTCTTCTCCAGGGAATCAAACCTACCGCTTCCGCTCTTGGTCTGAAATCATCCAATCTAGCTAGGGGCGAGAGCAGGAAGCTCCGAACTAGCGTGCTTCAATTGGTGTTGGCAATGGCTGCAAGGGATCCAGCAAATGAGATTTTCTTCACTCCGAAAGTGAAGAAACAGCTGGAGAAGTGTGTGCCTCCCATGACTTATTACATAGATCGTCTGTAGAGATGTCAAACAATCGCCTCTGTCACTCATCTTTGATATGCAACTTCATTCCGAAACGAATAACACTTGCATCAGAAAGGTGGTTGCACCGCGTGCAAAGCGGTCCGAAAAGTCTCTCACTTCGGATTAGTACTTGCCTTCCTGCAAATATCGATTGATAGCACGGTTCAGCCTCCCGAACTCTGCTCATTTACATGCATATGAATATGATTTGGATGTTACACAGGATGAAAAATCTGCAGGATTGTTCAATGTGTGTGCAAAGACACCGGCAGTTCATAAGATTGAAGAAGGGACCCCCGAAAGATGCCCATTTCGGTTGGTTGACTCATATGAGCCCTGGAACCAACATAGTCCTAGCAGTCAAGTCTTGAAAGATGGGCCAAGGCAAGCAGGCAGAGACATGAAATGCATGATATGTACTAGTTCACACATAATTGAAACATCTTGACATCCAAACATGGAAGGGAAAAACAGAAACAGTTGACCATAACCCGAAATGAAGTCCCGAAACGTAGACCGAAAGCCGAAATCTGTAAGAATACATACAAAAGAGAGGTGACATTGGGTTTACAGCCCCTATTCTTGAGAAGGGTGGAGGTCTTCATGTGAAGGAATGGTGGGAATACTAACACGGATGGTCGAAGGTGTAGTCTCGGAGGTTGGAGCGGTGGGCAGGACATTTAAGCCAGGTGGGAATGCATTGTGACTAAGGGCTCTCCCCGTCTGTTAGAGTACTGACTTGATTGGGATTGTTGGCTTTCATTTTGGAGCCTCATTCGTAGCTGAGAATTTTGCTCTTTGACTTCTTCAAGCTCTGATTCAAGATCGTTGATATTGAAGTTGGCCCTCTCCAACTCATATTCATCCCTTTCGGCGTTGCCCTCCAGTTGACTAACCTGTTCCTGCAAGTCTTTCACTTGGGATTCCAAGCCCATCTGAACGTCCACACAGTCCGCGACAAAGTTTGTGGCCTGGGCCAACTCCTTCTGAACAGCATCGTTTGCCGTCTCGAGCTCCGAAATGCGAGCTTTGAGAGCGTGCACTTCGGCAGCGGCCTTCTCCTCCACCTGCCTCATATTGGCCTCCAGCTCGGTGCTCCGTTTCTCCGCAGCTTTGTAAGCCTGAGCTTGCTTCTCTGTCTCCCCCAAAGCACTAGCAAACCTCTGGTTCATGATCTTCAGCCCTTCTTGTGTCTCAAGAAGTTGACTTCGGATCACCGCAATTTCGGCATTCTTTTCGGCAGTTACTCGAGTGACTGCCACATCCCGTTCCTCATTCTTATCAATCTGTTGTTTATACAACCGATCCAGTGTTTTCACCTCACCCTGAGCAGTATCCCTCTCCGAAACAACAGAATCAAATTGAGCCTTATACTGACTCCACATCTGATCGACACTCTTGACACCCGAAATGGTGTTTTGAAGACTTTCGGAGTAGGCTTCGGAACGTCCGCGATTGATATCCTTATAAAAGTCCATCATGTCCGAAACATAAGATACCATCCGGGAAGCGAACGTTTTTTCAAACTCAGCCTGGGTGACCTGAAATTGATTCATGAGTTTGAGGCATTGTTCTACTTCAGGCAACGTAGTCGGTGGCTCAGGAACGTAAGGAGCAACCATCGCAGGAGCAGGCTCATCAAGGGACGGAACAGAAGGCGTTTTGGTGAGAAATTGACGCTGACCTTGAAGATTTCGTGGACCTTGTGATTCGGTTTGTGGGGTGTGACTGATAGCACTACCCGAAGGAGCGTTGTAAGAGGGGAGAGGACCGAATTGGGAGAGAAGGCCAGGAACCCCGACTTCGGACTGGGCACGGACGACGGCAGTTGCAGGAGGAGTATGAGGCGGTACCGACTGGGAAGCGAAAGGGGGGGGAGCCGCCTGCCTGGGAGACAATTTCGATGTTGCACTGCCGGTTGAGATGTTGGGAGCAGCACGATTCGGCAGTCCTGACGGCTTTCGGCCCTTCTGAGCTAACCACTGCTGCATTGCTGCTATGCCACCGAGCGAGGGAGGATGGGGACCAATTTCACGATTCACTGGGACGAGGAGAGCGGACGGCCCGGCTTCGGCATTTGGCAGTTGAGAAGATTTCGGGGCCGGGGAGGGGCTTGGTAGCACAGTAGGAGTGAGACTTTTGTCTCTTCGGGGTGGAGGGCCTACTGGAGATGAATGAAATTGAGCTCCAACTGTTGCGGCTACTTGTGGAGTGAATGGAGCTGGTGAAGAGACGATACCCTGGTCAGTAGCAGGGAAAGGTACATGATGCACCGCTGGGGGGAGGGTGGCGTCCGTTTCGGGTGGGTTTGGACTCTTTTCGGACGGTGACTGCCGACTGCGTTTCGGTTCGAGCGGAGAGTCTTCAGCCTCTTCCAATGGACGCTTTGTAGGACGAGGTACAGGACTACTTGCAACAATAATGGGCAGGCCCGAAGTTCCAGGATGTGAAGGAGGAGGAGCAGTTTCGGAGTGAGAAACTTCGGGAACATTGCTCAGCGTTTTCGGAGGTCGAGGAGGGAACTTTGGTCTTTCCTGTCGAGCATTGGGTCGCTCCGGAGATGTTGGAGGGCCATCCTGGCCTAAGCTATCCTGGCCTAAGGCTTCTTCAGGTTCCTCGAGCAACGGAGAAGGAAAGCCGGATGTGGAGAGTTCGGTTTCGCCCTGAGAGTCAGCCTTCATTCGGTGGATTCGGGTGAAAAGGCAAAAGACTCACTTCGGACTGGGGACGCGCTGCAGAAGGAGTGGGAGCTGGACTGACCCTTGGATTCGATGTTCTGAAAGCCCATTTCGGACCGTTCTTCGGGGGCTTAACACCACGTTGAGGATCGCTTGGCGCCACCTCTTTCCCCTTGCCCTTCGGCGTGAGAGGTGCCTGCACTGGAACATCTGATAACCCACGTGCTTTTGACGTGGCTGCCCCTTTGCTCTTGCTGGTAGGAAGGGGGGGAGAAGGAGATTTCGTTTTCGTGACCCCTTTTGCAGAGCGAGTCCTGATGGTGCGGGTTCTTGATGGGCCAGCGGGGGAAGGAGAACGTGATCGAAGGTCCGAAGGAGATCCCGATTCGGAACTTGACGTATCCGGGCTATCCTCTTCAACTTGAGAGACCTTCTTTGGTTTCTTTCCGGTTTCGGACGGATCGCGGAACAGCTCTTCAACCGGTTTCTTCTTGAAGGAGCACGGTAGTTGAGTCTTTGTGTTGATGTAACAATGAGCACAGACACGAAATTCGGTTGTCCACCTATTGAGGAAGACAAGATTGCCTTCGGGGACATTGACACATTTGAGAATTTTATTTCTGAGATCAGCGCCAGGGTTCTGAGATACTCCGAATTCGGAGGCCATAAAGACTGATCAAGAACTCACGTATATGTAAAAGCGGGAATAATGAAGGAGCTATGACAAGATAGTGGCTTCTTTGGTTCGGCTGCCGAATAGCACGTGGATCCTCTACCAATGGCCCGAAGGCCATTGTCCTTCATCTCCTTGGGAGTCGCTTCCCGAAGTCCAAGCTTCCCTGCGTTTTGTGGGAGATGCCTGGGGTGGGAGTGCCACCAGGGCTGAAGATAGAATCCAAGCTGAGCCTGGAATGCTTGCAGCGACTTGTCATTCTTCCATATCGGGTGCTGTGGCTGAACAAATTTCTGGAAATGAAGTTGATCCGGGTGCAGTTTCTCACCCTTCGGAGGAGTAACGGTTGATTTATCGGACTTGGGGTTGTATTCGTTGCCCATCTTGTCAGGGGATTTTGAGACCGAGGAGAAAAGAGGGAAAGGAAAGATTCGAATGGTGAGGAAGAGATTGTGAGAGAGAATTGGTGTTAGATAGCAGGAGTAGTGAACAGGCTAATGATAGCAATGAGCTCAACTGATGTGTAAGGTGAACTTTGGCGGCGTAAAGACGTAAAGAGGTGTAAAGATGAAAAGAGATGTAAAGATGAAAAGAGATGGAGAGAGAAGAGAAGGACAGAGAAGAGAAGGAGACGAAGCAAAAAATATCGTCAGCCAGTCCAAAAGTAGATTTTTGATCAACCCTTCATCACCATCAGACGCGTAAACAACATCAACACATAGCAAGAAATTCAGCAGTGAGTGTACCTCCAAAGCATAGATGAACATGATTGGATGACAGAGTACATGTGCAGTGAGAGGTCTGTAGTGAGTACATATAGGGTACAAAGTACAAACAATGTAGAATATAGCATGTACAAGTACCCGAAAACTTCCGAATTCGTCCGAAAGGGGGAGGAGCCGAAAGTCGCAATTTCGGACCGAGCACATTATCGCCTTCTGCGACTTTGATTCTTGGAAAACCGTTCCGAAAGTAGCATGAATAGATTCAGACGCTCCCAGGCATTCTGCTGATACCAAGAAAACCTAGAAAAGGGGAGTTTTATATACTGCATAGATTTGGGTTGGCAGTGACAAGATCCTCGGGTTGAGTGACGGGTTTTGGGAGAAAGTGGCAAAATTTCAACGGGATTAATTAAAGGTGGGCCGGGATTATCCAGTTCGGCTGATGGTAGCGTTGACTGATCGTCAGTTGGACAGACTTATCATGCCCGCCGCCATGCTTCTCTATCTTTTCAGGTAAGCTAATCTGTCACTTTCTTCTTCAACCGCAAGTGGCTTAGCAGTATACTCAGAGGTTATTGAGCGAATACAACACATTCCTATGGCAATCCTTGTCAAGAAAAAGGGGCATCACTGACCTGCCAGTGGCCTGGACAAGGGAAATCTCGGTAATGCCAAAACGATTGGTATGGTGGGTGAAGAAGGGCTGGGGGCAGATCCCTCGGGTTCCAAGTATGCTTTATTAAACGCCTTCTATTTCCTGGGATACGCTCTGTTTCGTGGGTCTTTCTCTCTCTCCCTGTCGAAGCTTCATGTAGGCCGTGATGGCCCATTGGTCATCCCCACCAACTCCACGTCTTCACTTGTACCCGTTGCCAGCCTGATCGGGCGCCATAGAGTACGTCGTTGACTTCAGTTATTCCCACCACTCTCTTTGCGAAGCGCACGAAAATGAACATCGTTCTCGGCTGCAGTGGTATTGTTTGGGGTATCTGCGCGTCTTGCACAGCAGCGGTAAATACCTACGGTCAGGCCGAAGCTACTCGCTTTCTGGTTGGTTTCGGAGGTAAGTGTTGTTTGTTCTTTTGACCTATTTTCCGTCTCACATGCAGCTTAAGGTCTCTCTGTCGCAACCTCCTGCCTTCTCATCCTTCGAAAGCATCGCTGACCAGACAGAAAGCGGTTATGGACCCGTCATTCCAGGTATGTTTCTTCCTACTACCACTGCTGATTGATGGCTAATTCTCAGCGTACTTGGCTATGTGGCATGTCTCTTTCATCGTAAACTTCTAGTGTAGACTGATGCTCAGGTACACCAAGCGAGAGCTTGCTCTGCGCATTACGCTCTTCATGTGCTCCGGTCCCATCTCGTCAGTTCTTCTCCCGACTTGGTTGGAACATATCCCTTCGTGTCTTCCTGTCACTGGTCCTCTTCTCTTGACCTTCAAGCGGACTTCTGCCCAAGAACAGCGCTGACCCCTTCAGAGGTTTCATCACCGGTCTCATTGCTTACGGCGTTACTTTCACTCATTCCCGCGTGGAACCGTGGCGTCTACTGTTCATCATTGAAGGTGTCCCCGCGATCGTTGCCGGCTTATACGCCCTCTGGATCCTGCCTGGGGACTTGTTGATCACCAAGCGACTCACGGAAAAGGAACGCGCCTGTGGTAAGTCTCTTGACTCATGGGAGGAAGGAAGGGATGTGTAGCTAATCTGGTAGCTCTGGTTCGTATCGGTCGTGGAGGTTCACACGAGAGTCATAAGATCAATTGGAAACATGCTCTCAACACATTGATCAGCTGGCAAATCTTGTTACGTGAGTTGTCCTTCACCATATCGTCCCTGCTCCCTTCCGTCACAGACCTGGGTCCGGCTCATCCCGACCCTCAACGTCGTTCTCCCCCATTCCCGTCCCAATGGCCTCCATATCTTCGCTCGATGGTCGGCCTGATTACGTAATCTGTTGATTACGTAATGCGTTGATTTGTGGATTACGTAATGATTCCTGCACCTCCTTTCTGGACGACTTCTGACTTCCAGCCGCCGTGACATATCAGGTAGGTCTTCAATCACTGTTAAAACACCCAGAAATGTCCCCAAGCTTACGTATTTGTCAATCATAGTTGTAGGGGCTGCTATAGGCGCATTTTTACCTACTTTAGTAGCCGATGTGGGCTATGTGAGTGGTTCTACAACCTTCCGAACGAGAGACCATCCCAAGAAACTTCCTAGCATCACAGTCTCGGGCTCCCGAATTGATCCGTCGGGCTGCGTGTCATTGCTGACCCCCAGACCGGTGCCATCGCTCAGGTATACACTCTGCCTCCATATGGAACAGCTGCCATTGTCATGCTCATCGTTGCCTGGGTCTCTGATCGCTATGGGAAGCGAGGCCCGGGCATGTTGTTGGGGATGGGCATGATGTCGATGGGTTTTGCCATGTTGGTCGGTCTGAAGCCCGACCACCACGCGGGAAGGTACGCTGCATTGGTATTTTGTGAAACTGGACAGTTCATCACCATCCCGTTGAATTTGTAAGTCGAATTTCGCTTTCCAATGGTTTTCATATATTCCGTGCGTCGGCGACCGTTCCGCCCTCTGTTGTCTAGCCGTATCTTTGGGACTTTCAGCGGCAAATGTGGGAGACTTCCGGCTAAGAATGGGGACTTACTGGAGATAGAGTCTGAACTGATATGTCCAGGACTTGGGTTGCTGAGAACTCTGGAAATGGAAGTAGGAGAGCATTCGCCTTGCCTTTCGTCATCGCCTGTGCGCAAGCTTTAGCGTGAGGTTTCCCATTTTCTGGCGCTCATGTCTTCCACCCACAATATGTTTCTTGAATGTCCCGTATCTGTGAAGTGGTTGAAGATTTGTGACGGGATTGTATCAACAACGAGGGGATACTCGTTCAAATGAAGTTCAGGTATACGGGAGATCATCCCGTCCATTCATGACTCACTTCAACTTCTTCCTTCTCCTATTTTTCGTTCATCTATCTCCCTTTCTTCCTTTTTATCTCCCCATCCATTCTCTTCTGCTATTTGCGCATCCTTCATGATCACTAGAATGGATCTCGGAAGCCATTGTTCACGCAGAACTGACCATTAGAATCGCGTCAGGTTACATGTTTCCCGCTAAAGACAAACCAGTCTATCATCTTGGTTCATCAGTCTGTCTCTCCCTCACAAGTCTCGGTTTCGCCGTCTCACTCCTCTACATATTTCTACTACGTCGTGCGAACGCCAAGAAGGATGCGGAAGAAGGTCCGGTGGATCCGACCCTTGTGCCGGATACAGCTACGTATGCGGATAAAGCTCGTGGATTCAGGTATGTCTGGTAGATTTTCGGGTTCTTTCAAGGACGAGGTGCCGACGCCACGACAAGGAGGTTGTGGTGTCCGCACTTGTGTGATATGAGAGCAGGGGATATCTTTAACTAAGAAAGTGGTTGGGTTTGTGTGGTCATTTGAGATCAAGGTCACGTAAAATTTGGATGTACATAAGTAGGAATGATGCAACTTTTTTGGTGTATTCCTTTATACATACATAGTATCCAAGTCTTGGGACACTTTTCACGGGGAGAATATCCTTGGAAGTGAGATACATTCATATCATATGAATTACAACTATGCATGCTATAAGTATGGACGGTATAAAGATGTCACATTACGGAAGTTGAGATACTTCCGATTCGTGATCCCCTCACTCTTGACCTCTCACAAAAGACACACGTCGACCAGAATGTCAGGCGGGAAGATTCAAAGCGAGCGACACTGGTTGGTGGACGACAATATCGAACATGAACATCTAAGACAGTCAAGACGCTTCATTTCCTATTCTCGTCGGGGTCCCGTGGGATCGGTCCTTGATCGATGAGGAAGAGTCACAATGTTTCTCGTGGTCGGACGGGTGAATACGTATGACTGCTTCAGACCTTAATTCTATCTGCTCAGAATTCTCCAGGACAGTCACTTCGATCCTACTGTCCGTGTCGTCCAGGTCCGAATTAGGAGCTTTCTTCGTCGAGAGGGGATTCAGAATGATTGCGAAAGATAATAAGCCGAGGTCTAGAATACCCATAGAAAGGTAAAACACCTATTGGTTCAGTTCTCCCTTATCAATAACCTTGATGTACTGTTGATATCTTTTCATACGAGATCGCCCTTTGATCTTTTCCTTCCCGGAGGCCCGCATTCACCTCAGTATGATGTTCGAAATCTCCACACGAAATCGCACTGCCGTGTCTTCCGTATTACTGATGTTTTGGTGGACAGAAAGGCAGGGGAGGATCTATACAGGTGGAGTAGAAGTGATGAAGTATTTGTGGAAAGAGAACGAGATACAAAGATAGATCAAAGAGGTAAGATACAGAGGGTTGGGGATGATCAAACGTTGCTGTTGAAAAGTAAGACAAGAAATGAGAGAGGAGAATGATCATTTTGAGGAAACTCACAAATCCCGCAATATCCAATCTCCTTCTGAACAGTAAACTGAGCATACTCAATACACATCCCGTCAAATCCATGAGACCGAAAAGGATCGTGATTTTGGGTACGTGACGTATACGGAGTATGTGTATGTATTGCGGACTAACTGTCAATTTGACTTCTGTTTGATTGATTGCACTGAAAAGAATGGGTCAATCTACTGGACATATTCAATGACCAAGCTTTCTCCTTTTGGCGGCATATTCAAAATGACTAGAGTCTCGGAGCATTGTGAGGATATCATTTGTGGGGGAACAATTGCAAGTGAAGAAATCGGAATTCCGGGAGGGAGGTACTAGTGATGGAATATCAAATAGAGTTGAATTAAATTATATGTCATAAGGGGGGAGGGGGGGGAGAAATGGTGTCATTGGAGGAATCAACTCACATGAAGCCAATCATGTCGAGAACACTAGTTCCGTATCCATATATCATGGCAACTCCGTTCAAACCTAAGCTGTTTGTTCTCTACCTATCAGTCTCCCTTCACTCCTCTCTAGCTTTGATCGTGACTCGGAATGTTAATGAAGATGGACGAGCCGGCATGTTTTCTGTAGTTCCCAAAGATCCCCAAGGAATAGCGATGTGATGTGAGGAGTATACCAGGATCAAGAAGGGGTTTAGTAAGAGGCACCCACCCGAAGAGCAAAGATAGAACCTGTGTCAAATCCCGCAAAGAGGACGGTTAAGCCCAAGAACCATCCCCCTGCTTTGACTCTACTTTGTCCGAGAGTGTAATGCAGACATTGTATGAAAGAAGTACAAGTGAGAACGTAAAAGATGTGAGGTTGTAGCTATCTCGTCGGCGATCATCCACATGTATGGTCATGAGCGAGCAACATGTTGAACCTAGTCTCCGACAGACTTGATCAGGACCCATACTCAGCTCCGTCCTCGCTGTGATATACTCAATAAATAGTCTTCGTATTGTAAACTGCCAGGTAGGCACGGTGAGATAGAGAGGATGTACATACTTGAAGAACTCACAATGATGGCTATGTTAAGATTCTGAGCGACAGCATAAGGAGCATACAGAAGAGCACCACCTGCCCACAACCTGACCCATCAGTTGAAATACAAGTTGATCATTTGATCCATAACAATTGGGGCTTGATAGGAGGATGTAGCAATGGAGAGACGAGTACGTTGAGAAGCAGAAACGCACAACATCATCCATGGTGATAAAGCCTGAGTCGACTTGGTACGATAAGCAGCGATGATTGGAGGAACGACCTACTTTTATCAGCTGTTCCATCTCCCTGAGTCCAAGAAGTTCTCAGTCACAGCTTGGAGAGATTGGCCGATCAACACACTGTTAGAGAGGGTTTTGGTGAATAAGCTAAAGCCACTCACTTGAAAACACCAAATGACAGCAGCTACGGAAGCGCACAGGATCTCCGCCACAGGATTCGTAGGTAACATCTCAACCTAACGGTAAAGAACTCCAAACATTCCAGCTTCAGCATATTATAAACGTCCATGGGCATCCGGTCATACCGACACTACCAACCTACATGATTATCAGTTGGTGAGATTAATCGTTCGGTCAGTATTTTGTACCATGCGACCCGGTTGCTAGGAACTTGGAGACGCTGGTGTGAGATTAGATCCAGAGGCGTCGGAAGGAACGCCACTTTCTGATGGCTAACTCTGACTTAGATATTTGTTCCATGGTACGCTCATCTTAGACTTACGAATCATTTGATCATGATGCCCTTGGTCAATAGAGAAAAGTGAGTGTCAATCCATTCCGTCCGCAACTCCTGGAACTTCGGTGCTTTGGTCTATGAGTATTTTGGGATGGAGCAAGACTAAGAGGTCGCATAGCGAACATATCGGGATCGGGATTGATGGAAGGATCCCGGTGACCGAACGTACGTGTGGAAAAAGGACCCGGAAATCCGGAGCCGCGGCCATGGATCCGAAGAGAAATTAAACGAAGGGTACGGTATCTGGCATGGAACGTCGCTTGTATGCTTGAAGTCGGGTTGATCATGCGTAGTCGGAAGGGGGTTGGTTGGTCGTCGTGTGGATCGTATCGGTCTTTGAGTCATCCACCGACGCCGCGACGTCGATTTGGACTTCCTTCGAGTCACCGAGATTATCGTCACTGGTTTCACCTGAGTATGGAAGGTCACCCATGGTGTCCAAAGATCGACGTGGGTCATGCGCAGGTCGCTGACTGGCCAAAGGGTTGAGGATTGCGGCAAGAACAAGAATGCCAACGTCGAGAATACATAGCGAGAGATAAAAGACCTACATCAGTCAGCGTTAGAAGCGATGATTGAAACAATTGACTGAAACTCACGAATGCTGGAACATCCAGTCTTGGCCTGAGAAACAGACTGAGGATACAGCATACGCAACCGACTACGTCCATGATGAAGAAGACGATGGAGACTAAGGCGACTCTCTTATTTCGCCAAATGAGTACGAATTGCGGCCTGCTCATCAGCAGTCATCCACATTGAGGATTGAGCAGGTTTCCACTACTCCAGCTTTTTTGTTTCGTTTTTGTTATCATCTTGTGAAGACACACAAGGCAATATGACTCACAATAGTCCTAAAACGTCGGCCAGGCAGGCGCCATACTCGAAGGCGTCGACAATTCCTTCAAATCCCGTGGCTTTGGCTTTCTGCGCATCAGTCTCTGTTGGTAGCAAGGGAGTTGCGATATCATTGAGTGATATGGGATGTAGCGTACCCTACCAGCGAAGATCGATCCAACATCGAAGACGGCGAAGAAGACGATCAAACCTGCAAAGACGCATGAGGCTTGAATGCGGGAGTACGATTTGGCATACCGCAAGCATTGGACCAAGGTGATACAAGTGAGGACGTAAAACAGATGCTGTTGGACCTGATTGTGAGCTTCACTTTGTCGGATTATTTTCAATCATTGGTGGTGAGGCACCGAACGTGGCCTGATCCGTGAAGTCTGGACAATCAGGAGCTAACGAAATTGTACTGACAATGATGGGCAGATGAAGATCCTGGATGATCGAATATGGTGCATAGAGTAACGCTCCCAATGCCCACAGTCTGTTCGGTCAGCTCGGACCGGGATTGAAGTAGATCGTCTGACACGCCGCTGAAGAACTCACAGAATACACCAGGGAGATAACCCATGCGAATCACGAGTCTTCGTTCTATATGCGACGATGATGGGAGGTATTATCTGTGGTGTCAACGGCGATTTCCAGCGTAATGGGGGCTCTGAGACAAAAACACAAAAAGAAAAGGCTCACCGCGGTCGACCAGATAATGGTAGAGGCTATCGCGCAGATATCGGCCGCAGCAGCATTTGGTGATAACATCATAAAGCCGGACGTGCGAAGAGAATATTTGGCAGAGATCGTTCAAAGGGGAGAAGATTTAGTGAGAAGATTTTCGGTTTGTAGTGCTACTTTACAAGCTGATGAGTCAGGAGATGCCTGATGAAATGAGTCCTAGGGAGATGGTGTGAAATAAGAAGTGAATGTTGTAACGAGGATAATCTGGCATATGACCATCGATAGTCGATTCATTGGCAGAGTCGGAAGACAAGCCGATTCGTGAGAACGATTGACATGTTAAGGTGCAGATCTTGTACTCGTGCCACGGGGACGTCAGATCATATGCTGCTCCCTGGCATCCTGGCTTCTGAGACAGCGCAGGATCAGCCAGTATGGTATCAGAGATATGTCGCCCCACTACCCACGTTTGAACTTCGGTCAGACAAGCAGAGAGATTCTCCATACCATGGTCAGACGCTTTTAACGTATTGTAAGCAGGGATCAGGACGGCTTCGGGATCAAACGTGAAATAGGAGTGATGATGCAGAACACAGATGATAGATGCTTACAACAATCCAAAAGTGATTCTACATGGTCTAGACTGCTTCACGATATACACTGTTGCGATTTGAATTTTCTACTACTTCCTCGTGTCCTCGGAGCTCGGTTGCCAGGATCTCACGGGGAATCACTTGTGACATCCTGGTTGGACTTCCAGATATTTGACTCATTGGACCGTTGGCTGGTTCGATAGGTGAACTTTGTGCGGATGACCTTAACACAGCATCTCTTTCTCGTCGACGACGAGTGATGGGGTTAAGGATGAAAGCCAGGAGCACGACGATCCCATCCAGCACGACGACCAAAGCGTAGGACACCTACTGATCAATTCATCTATTTTTCCGTCAAAGAGACTGGCATAGGATTGAGATACGTGTACCGTTGCAGAAGTCACTCACAAAAGCGGCAATGTCCAATTTGGGCCGGAAGAAGAGAGACAAAAAGCTGAAAATTCCGCCTAACATGTCGACAGCCATGAAAATCAAACTGATCCCGACAACCTCTTTTAGTTTGTAGATCTCCCAATATTGAGGACTAATCGTCAGCTGGTTTCAGACTAATGAAGCTGAGACAAAGACAAGGCACTCACAGAAGAGCTACGGCCAACAAGACGCTACTCGTATATCCGTAGAAGAGAATGGGGGCGTCAGTGCCATTCCTCTGTCCGGCCTGCAATCAGCATGCACTCTGTTTGAGCTGGAATATGTCATGGTAGAACGTTGCAGATCGGAAGTCGAAACATAATTTACTTACCCATAGGGCATACACACTGCCCGCCTCAAAACCTGCGAACACCACGCAAAAGGCCAAAAGGCACAAGCTAGCCTGAAGTCGAGTGAATTTGTGCTGGTAGTAAAGGCACTGTGACCAGCTGACAGCACAGAGGACGCCAAAAACTTGAGGCTGGATTTGTAGCGGTATCGATAGACGTTGCACGACAATGTACGTTGAGAGGAAGAGAGAGGCGATGGCCCATATGCTGAGGTGGGTCAATAACCACATAAATTATCTCCCCTTTGAATTGAGGCAGTCACGGATCGAAATAAGCGAAGTCATCAATCCAGAAGAGTGGAAGTGGTGCATCATCGTGGATGAGGTAAGAGCACAGATGAACAAGAGTCTTGCTCACAGCATGAGAAGAGCCGATAGTCCCAAGGTTGACTTTGTCCGGTAGGACTTTACGATCTGAGGTAGGATCTGAACCATCCACATGACCGCCCCTATAGTCGCCAGAGCGTTTTCTACCGCCTTATTCTCCTTCATCTCGCCGGTCTCTTTCGTATACACAACGCCGGTCTCATCAGTGAGTCAAGTGGTAAAGTCGAAAAGTTATGAATTGTCATGCTCCCAGTCAATAGGGCAGAGTTGGCCGCGGAGATATGTCCGATCTCCGTTCGCCGTACCACCAAGAAAAGTTGAGTCCACTGCGTTTGTCTATCCTCTCACTACATAGGCAAGACATGCCAGCCTCACAGCTCTCTCAACTCAAATCTGCACTATCTACAGCTGGACTCAATTCCAACTCTCGCTCGAAGAAGGACAAGAAAGCTGGTAAAAAGTCTGGTGTGAGAGATGCCGATCGTTCAAAAACTTTTGAGCGGCTCGAAGAGATTCGCAGGGGTCTAAACAAATTCGATGTGAGAGAGACAAAACTCAAGCATGATGTTGGGGGAAGGAACCTAAAGGGGGTTGTAGGAAGGCCTAGTGCTAGTAAACAAGCCGGTCTTGAGCAGGTTGGTCTTCATGAGTCTTACTCCAGGAAATCCCCGCTGACATTTGAAAACAGAGAAAAAAGACTTTATTGCCTGAACATCATCTTCGAGGTCATACTGGATCATTTCGAGATCGTCGATTCGGAGAAGCGGATCCTACGATGAGTCTTGAGGATAGGATGTTGGAGAGATACACAAGGGAAAGACAAAGAGGGCAAGGTAAAAAGGGCTTGTTTAACCTCGAAGATGACGATGCCTTCGGATTGGATGATGATGAGGGTCTTGGAGGACTTACTCATGGTGGTAGGAGTGTGTTGGATCTACCTACTGATGATTTTGTGAAACAAGGTCTGGCTGAAGAGGACGAAGAAGGGAAAGGAACGGTGGACGCGAAGACTGTGCACAGAGTGCATTTTGGGGGGTTCGAAAGGGAGGGTGAAGAGGATGGGGAGGAGAGGAAGAAAAGCAAAGCGGAAGTCATGTCAGAACTCATAGCTAAGAGTAAGGGCTACAAGGTAAGCTGATGACTTCCTCAGGGGAACTGTGAGCTAATCGTGCAGCATGAGCGGCAGCAGCAGAAAGAACTCGACATTGATCTGAGGGAGGAATTAGACGAAGATATCGACGAGCTCCGCGCTTTGTTACAAGACAGTGCGCCGGCTTCAGGACCTTCTACGTTGTCTCGGAGGATGCAGCTTCTGAAGGAGCAAGATGAGCAGGATGCCGATGGTAATTACGATCAGGTAGTGAAAACCCTTGCCTTCGACGCGAGAGCCAAGCCGAAGAATAGGACCAAGACGGAGGAAGAGCTGGCGGTAGAGGAGAAAGAGAGGTTGGAAGAAGCAGAAGCTAAGCGATTGAAAAGGATGAGGGGTGAGCCAGATAGTGACGAGGAGGAAGAAGGTGATAAGAGACGCAAGACGGAGAAAAGAGGCGAGGCGGATGATCTGGATGATGACTTTGGAGAAGAGCTCTTGGGGCCGGGGTTGACAAGGGAGGATATCGAGAATATGGGGGCTCGGACAAAGATACCTGCACCCAGCTCAAGTCACGAAGGAGACGAGAACTTGGACGAGGAAAACGACGAGGATGAGACGGATGATGACGAAGAAGATGAGGAGGAGGACGAAAATCAGGACACAGAAGAATTCGGTGACGAAGATGAAGATGATGACGAGGATGAGGATGAGGAAGATGATCAAGATATGGACGAACCACCAGATCTCGTACCCGTCGATGAAACCGACCTAGTCAAATCGAAAAAGATTGTTCGGGTCAAGACCACTCCCGCTGTGAAAGAAATACCATTCACATTCCCTTGTCCAGCCACGGTAGACGAGCTCGAAGATGTCCTCTCGGAGCTGGACGACTCTGCACTCCCCATTGTAATACAACGTATTCGGGCATTACATCATCCTTCGCTAGCTCAAGGTAATAAAGAGAAACTTCAAGTGAGTTTTACTCTACTCCTGATCCTCCAACCTCCCTCTTCCTACATGCCATCATGCCTGATCCTTGATCCAAGCCTAATACATTCCTGTTTGTGTATCGTGACTGACCAAAAAGGATTTCCTAGGCGTACTGATCGACTACACTCTTCTCCTCGCCTCACATTCCCCACCTTCTTTCTCTCTCATCACTTCTCTTCTACCACATATCACCTCCCTTGTGAAGCTCAACCCTCTCTCAGCTGCTCCTCACTTCCTTTCCAAACTGTCCCTCATGCAGAAAAATCTTTCAAGAGGATTATCAAAAGGTGCTAGTTCTCTCCACTCTCGAACATATCCCGGAACACCCGAATTGGTCTTACTTCGACTGATCGGTGCAATTTGGTCCACAAGTGATTTTTCTCATCCTGTCTCAGCACCAGCGATGATACTTATGGGACAATATCTTGGTCAAAGTCGTATACGTCAATTATCCGATGTAGCTAGTGGCTTATTCCTTTGCAGTTTGTTGGCAGAATATGAGAAAGTTTCAAAGAGACTCGTTCCGGAAAGTTTGAATTTCATCAGTGCTACTTTATCAGCTCTGCTTCCTCGGAAATCAAATACGGATACGAAGATTTCTTTGACAGGACCTGATCTATTGGCGGAAGGGACAACGTTGACGTTGGTCGTATCTGAGAAAGAACCGAATGAACCTGTGGACTTGAACCGTGCTTTGGGTTGGGGTGATGAGATGGGGAAAGAAGAGATCGAACAAGGGAAAGTGGACTTACTGGTCATGGCGCTCAAGCTCATCAAGATTTATGCGGAATTGTATGCGTCCTCAGAGGCATTTGTGGAATTGTTTACACCACTATTACAGATATTACAAAGTTCTAAAATCTCAAAATTATCTTCTTCCATCAAAGTAAGTCCACTTTAAATTCTTCTTTCATCGTCTCTTCTTCACTTCTTCATCATTCCTGGACTTATTCTCATTTCCCTTTCCACACCTTCGGCTGATAGTAACATGGATATTTCAGACAAGTTGAGGCAATGTTGCTTGTTTTCTCCCATCTCACCCACATGGGCATGTCCAAGACATGAGATAACATAGGTTCAAAACCATATCGAAAACATAAAATTTAGATATAATGTGAACTGACGTCCAGACTTTACATCAAACCATTATCCTTACCCTCACTCGTCAACTTCACCTAGCCAATACATCCCGTCAACCACTAGCACTCCAATCCCACAAACCAATCCCGATCCCATCCTACGCACCTAAATTCGAAGCTGATTTCACCCCTGGGAAACACTACGACCCTGACGTCGAGCGGAACGCAGGAGCAAAACTTCGAGCATTGTATAAGAAAGAACGTAAAGGTGCCATACGTGAATTACGAAAAGATAATCGGTTTTTGGCAGGAGAGAAAAGTAGGGAACAATCGGAGAAAGATGTTGCGTATGCTAGTAAGATGCGTAAAGTTGAAGGGAGTTTACAAGTTGAAAGAGCGGAGGAAAAACAGATGCAAAGGTGGGTTGTTCATTTGTTTTCTCTTCATGTCATTAATCTCCTACTTCATCTTTCATGCCCACATGCCATCGAGTATACCATCAGTATCGATTATTCCAGTACCTGCTCAAGTTTTCCCGAGTGTTCTACGAATAATGGGTGAATTTGTATGAGATGGTCAAGAGCTAGACGAGTTTGGATGTTGGTATGTCCTGCTGACAAACAGGGAGAAGATGCGCGAAAAACGAAGAGCAGGGAGGAAATAAAGGCAGTTTCTATGTATATACGAATTGCATAAATTCTAAGATCGGATTATACTTTGAATTCTTTCTGATAATCTGAAATGTCCTTGAGAGTCTGTAATGATTTCTATAACATCCGCAACCTCTTTTCATCCTATTATCTCTGCCTCAGGAGATGCTTTTGTCCTTTCCTGCTTATTCCCGACTTTCCTTGACGTGGTAATTCATATTCACCTTGCCAAGCGTAGTGATTCACTCACTCCCGCTCATATAAACTCCCCGATCCGAAAACACCTCTTGCACCACCAGTCTTAGCTCTTCCACGATCCATCACCCCCGTCCCTTTACCTGTATCCCTTCCATTCCCACCACCTCTTACCCCTTCCTCTCTTCCACTCCCAGCGCTCCCCACATTGCCAATACTATTTCCAATACCTGAAATCGCCCCGTCCACTCCCAATCTCTTCCCACATTCACATCCACAAGTCTCACATTTCTTTCCACCTTTCTCCACCTCATCCTTTTTCTCCAGATCCAACTTCAATTCCCTTACCTGAGCTTGTAATTCTGATATTTGAACCAACCACATTTTCCTCGCATTCAACAACTCAGCCCTTATAGTTCTAGCTAACAACTCGGCTTCTGACTTTTCGACCGTTGATCGGTCCCCACTCTTGTCGGTATATGATGATAAGGCAGTAGGAGCAGGTGAAACACTTCTAGCTCTTCTATCTTCCCCTATATCCATACCCAAACCTATAGCGGCGTCCATGGGATTAGGCGGAATTGTACCCCTGGTAGAGGCTGTAGATGGTGATAATCCCGGTAAAGGTGATGAAGAAGTGTAAGATCCAGCAGGCGATTTTGGTCCGAAATCTATACCTAACCCCAGTCCCAATCCTGGACCTGAACCTGAACCTAATCGGTCGATTGTCGATTCAGTTTGAAGAACGGTCGATTGTGTCGATGTGGATGATAGCTCGGAGTCAGAGGAAAGGAGGTCAGGAGGTAAACCACTGGAGAATAACATCGATACTGGTCGTAGTTCCAACCTGGGCAATAAGTTTGTAGTTCTGATTTCCCATTTTGATTCCAAAGTACTTTCTGATCCTTCCTCTGATTCTGTTGATATTCTAGATCTTGGTGATCTGAGTGATTGTTCGTTGTCGGTATGTCTGGTGGAAGAAGTAGATCTACGAAGTTGAGATTGTATTTGTAATTGAGAGTTAGATTGAGATTGAGATTGAGATTGAGAGTTGGAAGGGACACTCTGAACGGATTGAGCGTGGTTTGGAGATCGATCAATAATAATGACACCTTGAGTTTCACGTTGTTTCCTATTCGATCTCAACCTTTTTTCTTCTTTCGATACATCTGAAGAAAAGGATTTTCTAGAAATGTCCGCACTTGATTTCCCCAAAGCTACTAACAAACTCAAAGAAACGTTCGACTTGTTTCCATTTGCATTGACCCCCACAACTGATGTAGGAGGTAATGTTTCTCCTCCTAAAAGATAAGCAGAAGGGTCATACGCAGGCATCTTAGGAGGTGCCGCAACTGCCGCTGCAGACTTTAGAAATTTCATTATACTTTTCTTTCCCTTTAAGAATTTTTCAGGCATAGAACTGGAAGTTGTTGAGTTGGTACTTGATGGAAGATGAAGTTGAGAAACACTGGCGTTATATTCGCTCATTACACATAAAGCTGTGTTGGATCGAATTTCGTCACCCCTTAAACGAACTGTAGCTAGTGAAGGACGTTCACGTTCACGATGATTTCGACGAGAAGTATTAGAATCGTTGTTACCTTCTGAAGAGCGGGTAAGAGGGTTTGGATCGATTGTGAATGAAGTTCGAGAGTTGTTCATGGAATAGTAACTATCTCCTCTGGAAAGATATACACCTTGTTGTGGACGGATGAGTTGTGAGGATGTGGAGGAGGTTTCGATCTTGACAGGACTACTAGTTGAATGTACCGAAGGGATGGATGGAGAACGAGATTGAATGGAAGAAGGTTCGTAATCACGTTTTTGTTGTTTCCTAGCGTCATCAAGAGAAATAAGTCGAATAGCTCCTGTGGTCCCTACTCCAACTCCTACCAGATTATCTGTTTGTAAATCCAGTTGATTCGATACGGAGAGAGAAACCGTATCGGAAATTCGAGGTGTTTGTCCTTCTCTCGGAGTACGAGGTTTGGTAGTTCCGAAAAGAGATCCATCCAGAAATCCCGTATCTCCATTAGACGTGTCATTCACTCCTTGTCCATCGCAATATTCAGGATACACCCCACTGTAGGCTGATTTATATCTCGGGGTCTCTTCTTTAGATTGTGTGTCGATAGAGGATCGTTTGCCAGTCGGCGTAGTTTCGATACTGAGACCTAACCCTATTCCTGATCCTAGACCAAGACCAAGCATGGGACCATAAGTGGGCATGATCGGCAATACAGAAGGATGTTTAGGAGTCGTTAATCGTTGTTGGTCCGAAACACTCGTACTGACCGTCTGACCAGAACTGCCAGAGTCGCCAGAACCCGTGGATGAAGAAGCTGGTAAGAAACTATTGCCAAGTGCGCTACTTGATGATCCGGTGATGGTGGATGCCAGAGAATCCACAGAACCTACACTAGCATCACTGTGAGTCGTGAGGCTACCAGTATTGGGAGGATGTAAAGACGTCTTACTTCCTCCCATGGAACCGCCTCCGAGAAGTGAAGAGAGGTTACGACGGGCGTTCGAAATGACAGAATGGTTATTATTCGGAATGGAGGTGTTTTGGGATGGTGTGGAAGAAGCCACTTTTGTTGGTGGTGCAGGGGAAGTCGATCCGAACCTGTTAAGAATACGAGCAGTGGTGCTTGGTCTTTTCGATTTGAGCTTCCGCTTGACGGACAATTGTGGTTGAACAGTGACAGTGGGCAATGCCCCTAATTCTTCCCATTCCATATCACCATACTTTGTCACTCGAGGACCGGCAAGGAGAGAACAGCGCCTATAATTTTTAACTATATCATCTTCTTCCTGGTCAGCATAGACGTCGTCCTCTTCTTCTTCCGCAGAGGGTATCGCTGTAGGGGTGGAAGCAGTGAGGTCGTTGATGACTACAGGGGGTTGAGATTCTTTCGCTCGTGGAGAATCGTATCGAGAATCAGGTCTGTGAGCGAGGAAGGAGAGAGGAGATTCAGTGCGGCGAGTGTAGCGAGGAGTGTCTGCACCTTCAGAACCGTGACCATATTCGGATTCTGTGAATACGCGAAGAAGCCTTGAACCAGGGGTATCGTTAGGTCGACAAGGTGATCGAGCGGAATACAGGGAAGGGGAGGATATTGAGGGTGAGATGGACATGACGCGGGTTGGACGCGTCCGTCGAGTATATGGAGGATGAGAGATCAATTGAGGGGTATTTCAGTGGGCAATGTGCTGAGGCTGAGGTGTCAGAAGAGACTAGAACATTGATGGACACACAACTCACGGTTTCTTAGGCGCTGAAATCGAACGCGGGAGTGGCTAAAGGCTTTTGATATGATCTAGAAAACCTGCTATTTAGAACGATTTAGCATAGAGCGACAAGAGCAATGTCAACATCCTAAATCAGATGTTTATGAAATGACCGGAAATCTCTGTTTACACGTGAGTTACGTTAAATGGCATAGATGGCAACCACTTTAAACCAGTTTTGCAGAGATGATTCAGAATCTGCCCACCGGCCAGGGTTGCGCGTTGCGATCGTTTCCTCACCTGCCGGCTTTCTCGTACATTGAGGCGCAAAGCCTGTCAAAAGGTGCATTCTGTCCGCTTCCGGTATCTCTCTCTCTGGGGTATTTGAAATTGACTCATTGCGATCGTCCTGGTCCAAAACAGACATTCCGCTCAATTGCCGGGCTATGTGATCAACACGAGACGTCGATCGGTTTTCCGGAAACATACCTTTCTCACGATCCAAAGTGCCATGGGAGTAAACAACTTCTTCTGTCCTCCAGCTACCAAATATTTCGCCGCTATCTTCAAACTCTCCCCGACATCATACGTCCCTTTGGGCACGAGCCCCACTTTCTCTAAGCCCCAAACAGCATTCTGGGTGAAGAATTTTCCGACTGTCGTCATCCTCATCACGGTGAAGACTGTTTCGTCAGCGCCATTGTTACACTGCGCTCGCGGAGGATTTGATACTCACTGTCCCAGAGGGTCTGTGATTTAAGGATGTCACCTTCCAGGGGATAGTACCACGGTACGGGGTCCGGACCTTCCGGTCAGCTTTTCTCACTTGGACGGTCTACAAGAAAACGAACGGTCGGCTAGGTCTTCCTCGTGAAGTATCTCGAAGCCTACTGCCTTCAAAGCTTTTCGGGCCGCGGCCAGGGTACGCATCTCTGCGATACCATCACCAATCTGATAGATGAGTATAACTCAGACCATAGCTTATAATCACTGACCTCTATGCCATGGGCGATTTCTTTGTGCTCTGGAATAGATGGGTCCCACGCATCAGTCATACACCATTCGTAAACACCAAACTACTCGTTAGTAGAGAAAGAACGCCTTAAACGGTCGAGAGCTCACCAGACCACCAGGCTTCAAACACTTGTAAATCTCTCCGTAAATGCCTTCAAAAGTCGGTGCATGACAAGTAGCTTCGATGGCATAGACTGTTGATAAGCGGCCTGATCTCATGTTTTCACTCAAGTCGACTAACTCGCGTCAAAGCTCGCCTCCCCAAATTGCTCGCTCAATTTCATGAAATCACCCTTGACAAACGAGACCCGGTCTGACAATGCTGCTCGGGCTGTTTTTCTCCTTGCGCGGTCCACCTGATATTGGTTGTTGTTGACACCGACGATTGTTGCATCCGAGAATCGAGCCATCTCTCTTGCTGGTCCACCGACGCCGCACCCAACGTCAAGAACTTTCATTCCTGGACGTAGGTTGAGGAGGGAAGCGAGGTAATGTTCATGACGGGCGAGCTGTGGTAAGATGATGTCTCGGCCCAAGATTTAATGACTCACAGCTTGGATAAATGCCTCGCCCTTATAAAAACGACAGAAGTGAAACGATTCACCTGATCGTCAGTACTCCGCAACGGCGTTACAGCAAGGGACCACCCACCCCAACCAAACTCGTACAACTCTGTAGCGCCGTCGTAGTAACCTGCGACACATGAGCTACGTCCAAAGCGGTTCATTGCGCACTGACCATTGACCAGGTCGGTATACTTTTCCAACCTCCCAGAACGATGAGCCTCGTTGTCATCTTTGGAACTTTTGTGCCAAAACTTTGTATAGTTGCTGACGCGAGCTGCGGATCGAGTTTCGACACCCATCTGCAGGTCAGCGGACTATAAAACACTACCGCCGGACTTTCCGGAAAGAGGAAAAAAGTCGAGAGGGACGGGGAGGATATGATGACGGTGAGACTGACGATGATATACGCGGTCAAGGATCAGATTACGGTGAGAGATGAAAGAGAGGCGCAGGACGAGATCTACTTTGTAGAGAGGGGATGGTGACGGAGCAGGTTGGGAATGGTACGATGCTGAAAATTAGGATGGGTGGGACGACGTTTGGGTGGGGACGGCCACGTGGCTCCTAAAACAGATGTGGCAACCCTCTCGTTCGTGGCACAACGGTCATCCACGGCGACCGATCGCACGGAACTTACCCCATCGAACCCTCGCACCGCCTCGTCGTACCCTCCCTTCATCGTCTCTTTTCAACATGGGTATGAAAAGAGAGCCTCAGCTGAGCATAAATATTGAGTTCTTATAAGCACCCAAGGTTCACATAGAAATGATCATTTTGCCACCATCGTGTTCTACATGTCATGAATCAGTAATCATGACTCAGAAGAAGTATGGACTCAAAGTAATAGTGACTCATAATTAATCAGGATTGATAAGGACAGTACAGATGGTAATTACAGATCGACTCAGAAGCGTGAAGTTAGCCGAGGTTCGTCGACCGTCGGTCTATAAGGAAGAAGTTGCTCGACGGCCGTGACAGGTAGCTACAGGTGGTCAAAGGTGACAAACGGTACTCGCAGACGGTAACTAGCTTTAGTCTATATAAACTTGTACTTTTCAGTAGTTTCTTCAGTTATGAATCTCCTCTTTATTTGTCAAACACAGTTGGTCCAAGCCCAACACTTCTAGTCCTTGCTATCCCTGTTCTCCTCGACGTCATCACTTCATCCTCCGTCATCTCTGTTACTATCACGAACTACGTCGTGACACCTCGATTACTCCACCAACAATGACCCTCCTTTGGCCATCAAAACCCCATCACGCCTATGCCTCTTTACTCTACACGTAACTCAGGACTTCTGAGACCAAGTACGGCGAAGTTAGACGGAGTTAGGCTAAGTAGGGACAATGGGAGCAGAAGTACGGCGAAGTTAGACGGAGTTAGGCTAAGTAGGGACAATGGGAGCAGAAGTACGGCGAAGTTAGACGGAGTTAGGCTAAGTAGGGACAATGGGAGCAGAAGTACGGCGAAGTTAGACGGAGTTAGGCTAAGTAGGGACAATGGGAGCAGAAGTACGGCGAAGTTAGACGGGGTTAGGCTAAGTAGGGACAATGGGAGCAGAAGTACGGCGAAGTTAGACGGAGTTAGGCTAAGTAGGGACAATGGGAGCAGACGTACGGCGAAGTTAGACGGGGTTAGGCTAAGTAGGGACAATGGGAGCAGAAGTGCGGCGATGTTAGGCGGAGTTAGTCGAAGGAGGAAGAGGATGGCCGAGGGCTCGGGGAAGTTGGACGAAGTACGTTGAAGTACGTCAAAGCGCGAGAGGGTTGGATGAACGTCTAGGAGGAGTAGATTATATTAGCTGAGAAGATCGCTGAAGTTCTTCAGCGATCCTTGATTGTTGTCAGTAGTGAAAGATAGATAGAGATAGCTATTTACAAATCGAGATACATCGCCATCAATAGAATAAAACCCCGGTTAGAGTAACTACGCCGAAGTACGCCGTAGTTACCCCCCCCCCCCTTTCGACGTCTGCGCCCTCCCAGTTGGGTGAGACATCGATTTAGAAGGACCAAGTTAGCCGAGGTTCGTCGACCGTCGGTCTGTTAGAAAATAGTTGTTCGACGGCCGTGACAGTTACTCTCTCGACGAGCCAGAGACTTCATTGGGTCATAGTCCCATTCTCAGGTTACAGCCCTGTATTCTGTTGTCCTTCGTGACAAGCCCACCCCCCGTGACACTACACTCATCATCTTCCAAATGTGATGACTAGTCAAGCTTGTAATGACTTTCAGACCACACAGGAGGCTATATGGTGGTCGCCCGAAGCGGCCATAGCAAAGGCCCTCAGTAAGTCTCCTAAGGGGTTGGTTACAGTCACGCTGGATGACGTATGGGCTAGAGATATGTCCTTGACGGCTGTCACAAACCTTGTCGTGACATCCCTGACAACTACCATCACCGACCCTCCTTTCACCACCATCCCGAACCACTGAGACCAACTACGACGAAGTTACGCGAACCTAGGGATTATTGAGAACTACGGCGAAGTTAGGGGAAGGAAACCGAGGGAGAGCGGAGTAAGGGAAGTTAGGCAAAGTTAGCCGAAGTAGGCGGAGTAGGATATCGGGGATATGGCGAGGTACGGCGAAGTTGAACGAAGAGGACTGAGCGCGAGGCTGTGCAGGAGTTGAGGGACGTTCTATGAGAAGAGGGGGGAAGTATAGATAGTTTACAGATTGCTGAACTTCTTCAGCGATCCTTGATTGTTGTCAGTAGCGAGCGATATATTCAGTAGCTACAACCATCGAGTTAGGGAGAGCTACCACCGAGCAGTTCGACGCACTACGGTGAAGTTAGCCGCAGTTCATCGACGATCACTTTATCATTTACCACTCGACGTTTTATTACGACGAAGTTAGCCGTAGTTCCCCGACGAGTACCCTGTCCTAGTGAGACATCGACACCCCACTACGACAGAGTTAGCCGAGGTTTGTCGACCGTCGGTCAGCAGAGGAGAAGAAACGGTGATTGTGACAACAGCTGACACCATATCAAGCGACATTCCTCCTTCTTTCCTGGAGACAAAGGTGGCAAAAACAGCCCCCACAGGACAGACATCATCAGTCCTGCTCTCATATGAGGAAATCCAACAGCAAGAGACCCACTTGAGCAAAGTGCAGGAGATCTGTCTGAGGAGATAAGACAAGAGGTAGTAAAGTCCTTATCTACACCCATAGAGAGACCATCAAGCGCAGATTGGCAACCTCGTGTAGAACAAGATTCAAATTCAACACACCCAATGGACCAGAACTCAGAAGATTCTATCACCCTCACCACCAGAGACAAGGGAGAGGAGGCATCGGTGAGACCTCAATCAAGGTTGCTGTCACAGGGTGGTTTCTTTGTTAACTTCCTAGGACTGACGGCCAATAACTTCGTGGGCTTCGACCTTTAACAACCTCATCGTTTGGAATATGAAACAGGTGACAATAACTTCTGGGTGTAATAAATTCGTACTTTACTAACTTCTATCACTAAGACAACAACCAGAGATCGTCAAAGATCTCTGGGAACTTCGGCCCTTAAGTACTTCGTCCTTCCCTAACTTCTTCAACGCAGAACTTCGTTCAACGCGAAGTCCCGAGCTTCGTGCCTCACAAACTTCGCCCCCGACGAAGTTCGTGCCTCCCTAACTTCGTACCTCCCTAATCTCGTATCTCTCTAACCTCGTATCTCTCTAACCTTGTATCTCCCTAACTTCCTACGTGACTAACTTCGTCCTCGACGAAGCTAGCCTCCTAATACCCTCCTGGGTGGTGAAGTTCATGAGAACTGGATCGTTGATGGCGAACTGATGTCCCAAGGAACCTCGTTGAAGGGAAAAAGATGATGTCACGTGGCACCGCGTGACAGTCGCCCCCTCCTTGAGCGTAAACGTCCTCGTGAGCGAAAATCAACGCCAAAAAGAACAAAACAACTCAGCATGAAGTTCGGGTCTCACTCTTCTCCTGAAGGCCAACTTCCTGATAATGTAATTCCCGTAATGAAATTCCAGGAACATCTGAAACCTCCTTTGGCTACGCCGCTGTCCTCACAACAAGATCGCCGTGTACCAAACATCGTAACTTGCCTCCTCGAAATTGAAAAAACGAGGGGGAAATTTGTATGTAACAAGAAGATATGACAATGACAGAAGAATTTCATGTATGGGGAATGAGAAGCAATAATCTGTCCGTGAGCGTAGTATCCACGAATGTAAGTACAAAACTCCTTAGCCTGAAAATTTCTCTCGTATCCAGGGATCTTCGTGGTATCCCGGTCTCCATGAAACACGATGTTGACAACGGGAACACCCTTATCTGTTGTCAACAGCAACGGATTTCCCCTTATACTCTGTAAGTTGACGAACTTCCCCCCTAACTTCTTCAATTTTAAAACTCTCTTCTTACATCTAATCCCACTCTTCCACTAAATTTATCTTTTCACACCCACCATGGCCCCGTCTACCCCTCGAAAACTCGTCAAATCTCCTCCTTCCAACGTTGCCCGAAGGACTTGAAGCAGTGAGTTCGAATTGCCCGAGAATTTTGTCGAGAACTTTTGTGTCATGGCTGATGTTAGTGTTCCGGGTTCAGTCTCCCCCTCCTGCTCCCCCTTCGTCCTTCGTCCGCCGCCTTGCCAGCTCGGCTGGCCTTCGCCTCTCTTCTCTCTCGGCTGCTCTCCCTTCGCTGTCGGTGTCTTCCTCGTCATCCGCGCCTCCCGCTCCCGTCGCCGGTCCGTCCTCTACCCCGGCAAAGAGAAAAACTCCCTCAAAAGAGGCGAGTTTAACAAGAAAATCTTCCATCCTTCGGTCTCCTAGGAAGAGACATCGACAAAATTCTTCACCAATATCGGTGTCCTCTTCCTCTTCGTCCGCTTTGTCCTCGCCCACCCCCGCTCGCAAACGGGCACGGGTTGAAGCCCCATCTTCCTCGCCTGTTCCCCGCTCGGGAACGGTAAGAACTTCGGCCAGTCTCTTGGCCCTCCTCGCGGCCCAACCTGGAAGGTGGGAGCTGGCTCCCAAGGGTGAGGAGTGTGAACGCTGCCGGTGAGCAATTCAATTTTCTCAGAGAAGCGTTACAGATCCTAACTTCCAGTGACGAACAATCTCGTCACTCAAACTTCCCCTGTGTTCGTCCCTGTGGTACCAACCGTGGTACACGATGTGCATCGTGCACATCCGGCGTCTGCTCCTTCCTTCCCCCTTCCCCTGCTAAGCAGAGGAACGTCTCCACAACTTCTCGTTCTTCGCCCGTCGCTCGCCCGCCGCCCGCTGCTCGTCGTTCAGTGTTCGCGACAGAATCTCCTTCATCGTCGGACAAACTTCCCGGTCTTCCTCCTCCTCTCCCTCCCTTGGTCTCCTTCCGCACCGCTTGCCCTGGTGCTCCCCTATGGGAGTTGTCTCCTTCCCCCCCTCCTCATGGTCCTCGTCCTCCTCGCGCTCCTCCCGTCGTCGACCTTCGCTCCTCATCGCTGATCGTTCCCGGGGCTTTTGTTGTACCTGCTCCTCCCTCACCTCCTCGCCCGTCACCCACGCCATCTTCGTCGTCGTTGTCGTCCGAGGAAGTTCCTCCCCCCACACCGGAGGAGATCATTGCGGACCTCAAGGAGCTAGTCGAAGTCCTCACCTTGGACAATTTGAAAACAGAGAAACGGTTAGCAGCTATGACCGTGGTGGCTCTTCGTGCAGCAGACATGATGGACGTACAAGGGGTCATCATTCGTCGTTTCCTTAACCAAATTTGTCTTTTAACCCGGAACTTATCGAAGAAAAGTTCTCATATTGGACCTGCTACTCATAGTTTGCTCCTCCAATGGAACGAACTTCTCCTTCGTACTGGTTGCCACGCTATCTTCGGCCAGAAGTTCTGGGGAGAGATCAATGATACCATCGGGCGAAAGGAGCGGGATCTGACTGGTGTTGCGGTTGCTGGGCCCAGTACTCAAGGGCTGAGGGACGAGGTTCGTGCGGCTAGTGAGACGTTCTGGGATGCTGTAATGATCCTGCTTGTGAGGATCACCACAAATAAATAAATGTAACCTACCCGTAGGGCTGGATACTGAATCGGAACTCTGTGATGTGGGTAATACTAGTCAGTGATGATCAAAGGTCAGCAGATGTAAGTAAAGAGTGTATCAAGGAAACCAAAGAGGGTCTGAGAGAGGACGGAGGAAAAAGGAGGAGAAGAAGGAGGGAGAAGAAGAAGTGAGAAGAAAGAGGATGGGAGAAGAAAGACAATGGAGGCAGAGATCCCCCTCAGACCCGGCTTATATGCATAAATGAGCTGACTTTTGACGTAGGAAAGACGTGACAGAATCTGCGTCTTTGACACGTTATGCGTGAATACTATATACTAGGAGACAGGAGAGACTATAGGTAAAGAAGGCGTAACTGAGGCAAGTGCGTATAAGCACTTGTATAGACTATGATAGGCAGACAAGAGACAGGGGTAGGGGTGTCTGGAAGTGAATCTAGTAGCTCGGTACTGATCAGTATGTAGGGGATGGTTGGATCCACTACACCATGGTACTCAGAAGGTACCAACTCCAGCAGTTCTTCTTGTTCTTCCTCACTAAGTTCGTCTTCCAACGCCGAGTCTCTAGGCCCTAAAGTCTCCCCTTCCTTGAATCCAAAAACTGCTCCTAACTTCTCCTCCTCTCTTTTCTGTGTACCCGGGATCTTTATCACCTCCTTCCTAACATCCAGGATCACTCCCTCCTTCTTCATCCATTCCCATCCTATCACCACCTCTGCGTTGCACAACTTCGTGACATCCAACCGGATCATACGAACTTCGTCCTCAATTGACACACGGATCCCTGTTTCAACGAACTTCGTGATGGGGCCACCGATACTTTCTGAACCATCGAACATACGTACAGGTACTTCCTCTGGGTATCTTATAACTTCCAATCCTAACTCCTCCACTGTTTTTGGGTTTATATATGAACTAGTCGCTCCTGAATCCCATAAGGCGACCACCTGGGCCCCTTTTACGTTGATTTTTGTTTTTGGTTGTCTCGCATTAATGATGGGTATCGTGATGAAATGTCCGTCTTCGTATACACATGGTTCTGCTACTGTCAGCTCTTTCCTGTTAATATCAGAAGGAACAATAGCAGAGAGGACAGAAAAATGGACCCGCCGACGTTCTCTCAATCCGACGGGTCCAGACCTTTTCCCTCATCCACATCCTCTCCTGCTACCGCATTCATCTGCCTCGGTTCCCCCACCACCACTGCATTCCCTCCTGTTCCCCTATTCCTTGAGCTCTTCCACATCTCCGGAGAATTCATCTTTCCTTGAGCTACCTTAGCCGCTACTAAAGGACAATCCTTCACATAGTGTCCTTGGCCCCCACACTCCAAGCACGCTTGTTCGGCCCTCCACTTTTCTCTCTGTTCGAAACTTGGCCTAGGGGCAAGAGGATCCCCTTGTTTCCAAACCTGTGATCCTGTAACTAAGTTACTCCGGCTTGGGGGAGGAAGCGGCACCGAGCCCACAGGATTCTTCGCGGGTGTCGTCGATAACTTCGCCGTTGATTGTACGAAGTTAGGCGTTCTTCCCCAGTTTGTTTTCTGCCCATTAGCCTGTCTCTCCACCCAACGCTCAGTCATCCTATTATCCAATTTGATCACCACTGCCTTCAGTTCTTCCATAGTCCCGATCTCCTCTCTCCGGGAAAGCTCGTCCTTCATAACTTCGTCCAATCCGTTAATAGCCTGAGCCACTAACATCTCCTCCTCACTCCACCCCAATATAGCAATATACTTTTGGAATTCAGCGAAGTACGCTGATGCCTTCCCTTGCTTCTGTCTCAATTCCCTCAACCCCCGGATAGCCGTACCCCTCTCATCTGGGTCACCGAAGTTCTTTTTCATCCACACAGCGAACTCAGAACGTTTTGAGAGGAAAGGAGGAAGAGGAGTAGAAAGTAGATGAGGCTGCACCACCAGCAGTGCAACCCCTCGCAAAAACCCTACCATCCACAAAACACTCTGTTCCTCGCTCTCGAACCTATCTTTCATCACACTCAACGCCAACGAACACTGAGTCAAGAACCCAGTGAGCTTCTCCCTTGACCCATCGAATTCGTCCGGATCCTTCGGTTTCGGCGCTCGAGTTGACGAAGTTGTCGCCAACCCTTCTCTAGCTCCCCGCTGTCCTCGACGAAGTTCCTGCACTATCTCTGTCAGAGCTTCACTCTTCTGGTTGTCAGCAGTCTTCAACTCCTGCAGAGCTCTCATCATTTTGTCACAATCGTCGTTTCTTCTTCTCTACTGACCGACGGTCGACAAACCTCGGCTAACTACGTCGTAGTGGGGCGTCGATGTCTCACTAGGACAGGGTACTCGTCGAGGAGCTACGGCTAACTTCGCCGTAGTGATACGTCGAGTGGTAAATGATAAGATGATCGTCGATGAACTGCGGCTAACTTCGCCGTAGTGCGTCGAACTGCTCGGTGGTAGCTCTCCCTAACTTGACGGTTGTAGCTACTGAATATATCTCTCGCTACTGACAACAATCAAGGATCGCTGAAGAAGTTCAGCAATCTGTAAACTATCTACACTGCTCCTCTCTTCTCATAGAACGTCCCTCAACTCTCGCACTGCCCCACGCTCAGTCCTCTTCGTTCAACTTCGCCATACTTCGCCATATCCCCGATGCCCTACTCCGCTCACTTCGACTAACTTCACCTAACTTCCCCTGTTCTGCTCTCCCTCGGTTCCCTTTCCCTAACTTCGCCGTAGTTCTCCGCTAAGGCGGGGTTATCGTGACAAATACCCTCTTGGTTCTCGTAACTTCGCCGTAGTCGGTCTCAGTGGTTCGGGTGGTAGTTGGTGATGGTGAAAGGAGGGTCGGTGATGGTGGTTGTCAGGGATGCTACGATGTGGTTCGTGACACATTTCCACCAACATCCTGTCATGAATCATGCCATCACGTGTTCCTTGTTGCGCAAAACAAGTTCAACCTCCACTTCCGTGTTTTAATATTTCACCTCTGCTCTCATGCTGTAACGGTACTGGAAACACGACGACTAGGTCGCAGGTTGGGTCGAACTCGATGGATGTCTCGTGGAAATCTAGGGGCTCTGGTGCTAATGGATCGTGTCTCCTCTGCAATCGATGTAGCCAAAGAATGATATTGAAGAATCAGCAAAGTTGGTACTTTGCTGATTGTACTATATACTGTCTACGGCTATCCTTGTCCTCGTCTCCTTCCTGCTGCAAGCGTCTACGTACATACTCGGACAGGTGAAAAACCGCTTTGAGCAAACCCAGTGGGGAAATCTCGAAAGGGGAAAACCCGTCCCTACCTACTGCAGCACTGCCTCCAACTCCCGCTCTTCTCTGTCCTAATCCGTCGAACTCGATAGAGTCCTCTCGATTCGTTGTTACTCCGTAACAAGTTTCCCCCCCTGTCTCAAGGATCCTCGCCGAGGATCCTGAACCCTGTAACCAGGTGATGCACATGGATTGTTCTTAGACACCTTTGGTGCGCCCTGACATCATACCCACGCTAGTGTGACGGTTGCCATGAAAACGCGTCACCCGCACGGACCTCCAATGTGATCGAGAAATTACTGACCAAGTTACCTCCCCGTCTTTTTTCTCTTCTTTCCTCCTCATTCTCTCTTTACCTCTTGTTTGTCACTCTTTTTACTTATCTATCATTATCCATCCATATCTTACTCATATCTTAGAGCATCCTTCCAACTCTGACCTGTCTGTGAGCATGTCTAAGCGTACTGTAAGCAATTCCTTTCGAATTCGATGTATCTCCTCATATTTCTCGCTGGCTGACGAGACTAGTTGTCCTCTTCTACTCCTTCCCGTCAAACTCGAGCCTCTACCTTGGCAACTTTACCCGACGTCGACCCCGAACTTCTCATGCGTCAAACGAAAAGAATGAGAATTACTTCCCAAGCCGCCTCCTCTCAACCCCCATTGGTTGATGCGTCTCGACGAGCTCTCGATACCATTAAGGAGAAGTATCAATCCGGTCCTTCTCGCGAAGCACAATCGTTCCTTGATGACCATGTCATCGAGCAATATTTCGACTTCGAAGGGGGTGCTGGGCCATCTGCCACTGGTGAGAACCTATCTCCCGCCAAATCCGTTGAATCCGAACACCCTACCGTCGTCGAAAATGCAAATTCTCCCGGTAAGCAACTTACTGGTCCTCCTTCTGAGGCTTCCGACGAACTTGTGGAGGTTCCCGACGAGCTTGGTGGCATCTTTCACGCCCCTCGCAAGGTTCCCGTCAACAAGGAACTGGTTAAGTTGCTCGAGGATAGAAAAGACTCCGAAATCGGTGAGAATTCCACCGAGTTCTGTTTGCTTCTGACCTGTTAGCTACCCTTTGGGCCGGCATGACCTTCTCCCCTGTTCGTCTCGCGTTGAAGAACGAAGCTCTGGGCCGTTTCCGCGAAACCAACGCCATCAAGCCCACTGTAAAGTGGTTTAAGAATGCTGTAAGCCTCGAATTCTCTTGAGTTTCATCGATTCTAATCATTAGCTCGATCGTTTGGCCCAAGGTTGGCGCCTCCGCAACAAAAATGGTGCTGTTGTTCGGCTAGAGGGTGAGCTCTGTACCGATTGTCAACGTCGTCTCGATGGTGGTGAAGACTTTCGTGTTGGTTGTATTGGCCCTCGTAAGTTCTTGCTGCGACTCGTTCGATGTTGATGCAATTCAGTCGGTGGTGTGTGTGGTGAATGCTCTGCTAAGGGTACTTCGAAATGTTCGGTGAAGACCAACAATCCTGAGTCCAAATTCCGTGAGGTACCTGTCTATTTCCTTCGAACTTGGTCGATGTTGATGTATAGGGTATCGTTGTGGGAGCAAGAACTGTCACTTCCAAGGTTACCTTTGTACTGGAGCACGAACTTTGTGCGGCTTCGGTCCGTTATCGATCCCTTCCTGCCCATGACCAACCCGCCTGTCTGACCCAACTTTCGGGTTACATCCATCTCTTTACCTCCCTTCTCCTTCCTCTCCCTTCTCAACATCTGGATCTTTACAAATCCCTTCATCTTATTTCCGCCAACTACGCTCCTCCTTCTGCCGATGAAACTCTGGATCATCTTACCTCTACTGGTGATCCTACAGGATTGAGTTCCTCTCAGCCAGTCGCCGGTCCCTCCTCTTCTCCCCGTACTCCTCTTCCTCGCAACGTCATTCGTATTCCCGCTTCGGCCCGTCGTCCCCGAGCCGATTCTAACGCCTCCATTGAGTAGTGTGTTTATATCTCTCTATTTGTAGCTATATTTCCTGTGTATGCATTTATTTCTGACCCAGTTTTGTTGATCTTGATCGAATTCTCACTTTCTTCTGGGGTCCCTCTTCCTCTTTTCCAAAAATTCACCAAAAACGGCCAACTCTTCTACATTTTCTCGTGGTTCCCAGTCATAGGCCGCATTTCCTGTGTATCCTAACCATTTTACCTTGAATTCTTCCTTTCCTCGTCGAATTCTGCTGTCCACGATTGCTTCCACATGGAATTCATCCTGGCCGTTAATTACTACAGGCGGTGGGGGTGGTATCTGTCGACCTGGTATCATATCCTTAGGATATGGTTCCAACAGCGTGACATTGAAGACATTGTGCACTTTCATTGATGGAGGTAGATCTAATTCGAAAGCATTTTTTCCAACTTTCCTTATGATCTTGAAGGGGCCAATGTATTTTGCTTCTAGTTTTCGACTGGGTCGTTCCGTCGTAAGATACTTCGTACTTAGTAGTACCTGTTCTCCCTTTCTGAATTCTTCTGGTATGCTCTTGTGTCTCCTGTTGTAGTACTCTGCACTAATTTCATTCGCCATCCTGACCTGTTCTTGAACAGTCGCATGCAACTCTCCCATATCTCTCCATTTCTTCTCCAACTTGTTTGACTTTGATCGAATATCATGCGAATGGATGTCGTAGTGTGGCACATAGCCGTAACAGGCTTCAAAAGGACACAGACCGTGGCTACTATGTGGCGAACAGTTATAAGCGAACTCAGCAATTGGTAGAAGTTGATCCCAATTGTCCATGTTGTAGTTTACATACATTCCGAGCAGGATTTCCATCTGTTGATTTACTCGCTCAGTTTGTCCATCTGTTTGAGGGTGATACGCAGTCGAGTATAAGTTCTTTATTCCCAGGAACTGACATATTTCCTTCCAAATTTCCGCTGTAAACTGAGTTCCCCTATCTGATACGATTGTTCGAGGTACTCCATGTTTTGAAAAGATCTCCTTGATGTAGATGTCGGCCACTTTGTTCGCTGTTAGTCCAGTTGTACATGGAATAAATCTAGCCATCTTGGTTAGTCGATCGACTATCACTAGTATCGCGTCAAACTCGGTCGATTTTGGTAGGGGTCCCACCATATCCATAGAGATATCTGTCCACGGGAGCGTGGGTACTGGTAAAGAGACTAGATGTCCATACGGTTGATGTCGATGAGTCTTATGTCGGTTACAGATCTCACATCCTTTTACGTACTTCGCAATATACTCGTCCAAATGTGGCCAGTAATAATCCTCTTTGACTAAGGTGATGGTTTTATCTCTTCCTGGGTGTCCTATTAATATCGAATCGTGTCTTGCTTTCATTACTTCTAATCTTGCTTGTCCTTCTGGTATGACTACTCTGTTTTTGTACAAGAGTAATCCGCTTTGTGTCCAAGATACTATTGGTGTCTCGTTGCTAATCTGTGTCTTCTGTGTGTCCTGTGTGCTCTGTGTGTCCTGTGTGCTCTGTGTGTCCTGTGTGCTATGTATCTGTGTCATTTGTAGTCCTAGTCGTCGTATGTTTGCTATGTCTTCTGAGTCTTTCAGTCCGTTCTTGATGAGTCCGAATAATGAGTCTTCTCGGATTGCTCCTCTTACTATGTGTCTTGGTCCTTTGTGTTCTGAGTCCATTGAATTCGGTCCAACTTGTTCGTGTGTCGGTAGCAATTGTAGCCAGTTGCCTTTGTTTAGATCCGGGTCCTTGCTACTCCCTCTTCCCGGATGATAATCTCCTCGTCTTGTCAGAGCATCTGCTCCCCCATTTTTGCTACCTGGTCGGTAAGTGATCTCTATGTTGAAGTCTCCCAATATTTCCAACCATCTCATTTGCCTTCGATTTAGTTGTCGCTTGCTTTGGAAGTACTCTAAGTTCTTGTGATCTGTAATGATTTTTATAACATCACTACTGTTAGCCAAGTAGGCGCCTTGTTACGACCTGGTTAGTCCACGATGGCTAGTA
>NW_006711229.1:1620132-1621499 GCF_000271645.1 Tremella mesenterica DSM 1558
TTCGATCCAAGTCGGTCGGGTTCTATCAAAATGTCGAAGTACGTGCTGTGTGAATGTTTTCTTTAGATCGTCAAAAGCCTTTGGCATTCTCGTGTCCAGTTCCAAGCCCGATCCTTCCTGGTCAATCGTGTGAGAGGTCCCACAATATGTGAAAACCCCTTGATAAACCTCCGATAGAAATTCGCAAAGCCCAAGAACACTTGAGTATCCCGGACTGTCATGGGTTCTCCCCATTCTAGAATAGCTTTCACCTTTTCTTGATCCATTTCGATCCGTTCGTGTCCTATTACATACCCCAGGAACTTCACTTCATTTGAACTCCATTCGCATTTCCTCGGACTGACGACCAAATCGTTTTCAAGTAGCCGATCTAACACCTTTTGGACAATTATCTGATGGTTTTCGATCGTGTCGGAGTATACCGTGATGTCGTCGATATAAACTACTACCCCTTCGTCAAGTAGATCGTGAAACATGTCTTGTAGAAAGTTCTGAAAGGTGGCTGGTGCATTACACAACCCATCCCTTAGGACTGTGCTCTCGAAACTGCCGTATCTTGTTCGTAAGGCAGCTTTATGTTCATCTCCTTCCTTTATTCTGACTAACTGGTAAGCCCCTTTCAAATCGAGTTTAGTGAAGATCCTTCCTAATTGAAGTCGATCGAGTAGTGTCGAGATGAGTGGCATTGGGTATGAATCCTTAACGGTTACCTTGTTAAGCGCCCGATAATCCGTTACCACTCGATAGGGAATCACTCCTTTTTTCGGAACCAGGAATACAGGAGATCCATAAGGTGATTTACTCCTTCGTAAATGGCCGCTGGCCAAACCGTCATTGATCCACTGCTTTAGGAATGCGTCCCCATGTTCATCCAGTTGGTAGATTGGACCTGGTTTTAGTTCTGCTCCGGGGGTCAATTCGATCTCGTGATCACATTCTCTTTTTGGTGGTAGTTTTCTGGCCCGTTCCACCTTAAATAACTCCAGGTATTGGTGCCATTGTGTCGGTATGACTTGTCGTAACTCTTCTTCGCTCATTTCATCTTCTCCTTTTTCCAATGCCGTTCCTCTTACCAATCCTTCCTCCAATCTTGGATACTTCCAACCGTTATCCTGTCCGATTCCGTCGAACTCGATCAATCCCTTTCCACAATCGATCCTTGCCCGAAACTGTTTCAAGAAGTCCAATCCCACCAGTACCTCGGGTCCTTCGTATGCCATCACATCCAGTCGAGTCGCAATTTTGAGTCCTTCTCCTAAATCCAATTCAGCTTCTACATACTCGGTCACTAACGTCGCGGTTGTTCCATCGAGGAATCTGATCTTCCGTGGTTCCTGATACTGTCTCTTTGGAAACAAATGGTATAA
>NW_006711229.1:1621815-1622698 GCF_000271645.1 Tremella mesenterica DSM 1558
TGTTCCTCGTATTTCCTCCATTTGGGGCAGTTGTTGGCGTAATGTCTGACTTCTACATTTGAGACAACGTCGGTCTCCTCCTCCAAGTCATTTCGTCTCGCTGAGACGTCCTCCGTCCTCTGTCCAAGTGACCGGAGGGTCATTTGGTAGACCATAATTCATCATCCCTGGTTTTCCACCAGGCAAGGGTCCTCTACCAGTCGATTGTGAGTGGCGTTCTACCGGGTTGGGCGGACTAGTATCCAATCGCATCGAATTCGATCGAGGGGGAAGCCAGGTCGTCTCATTTTTGCGTCTAGCAGCCCATCGATTCGCCGCAATCATCGTTTCAGCCATCCGTTGGTTCTCCTCAGTCCCTATCACATGTTGTTTGAAATAGATCCAGTCCGATTTGGTTCGAGGGTCGGTGTTATTTACCACTACCACTTTCAATAGCTCTTCCTTCAGGCCCTGTATGGCTGAGGCGATTTTCATGGCATCGGGTACCTTTCCAAGGTGTGTGGACCAAAGTTCAAAGTTGGCAAAATACTCGGCGGCCGTATCAGTCTGTCTTAACTCCTGCAATTTCCTCATAGCCGTACCTGCCATGTTACTGTCTCCAAATTGAGTTCGTAAATGCTGGATGAATTTGTCGTAGCTCTCTAGCCATTCGGTCGAATTCCATATACTTGGATTGGTTATGGCCGGGGTTATAAGCATTTGAGGGGTGCCTCGAAGATACCCGTACATGAACAGGATCTTTCTGCAATCGGTGGCGTACTCTGCCCCTTTGAATTCGAAGTTCATGTGACATGCTGCAAGGAAGTTGTCCAATTCTCCTCGTTCTCCACTGAAGGTAGGTGGATCCGCACACCTGGTTCTTCCTGTTCGTTCGTTATGGTAA
>NW_006711230.1:0-2569 GCF_000271645.1 Tremella mesenterica DSM 1558
GGTTGGGTTAGAACCAACTGAGTGACTTATCAAACGAGGGGAAGGGAATTGAAAAGATACATTGCTGAAGAGGAAAACTACAGCACTAGATAGGGTTTAAATATTAAAATCAGCCTTTTCCAAGAGGCTCGTGCAGACCTGCGGAATACAAGCGGTCTGAACCGTCCTGCACTGTCATGCATGCATTGCCATGCATCCCACCGATTATTATTGATATCCTACGATGCCATATCTGCGTTCACCTACGTCCTACTATGATATCCTACGTGATGCACCGGAAGTCGGTGACTTTGTCGAAGGTGGTCGATGAGGAACTGTGCAGAACATAGAAGAGCTGTGATGTCACGAACTACGTCGCGACACCTCGATTACTCCACCAACAATGACCCTCCTTTGGCCATCAAAACCCCATCACGCCTTAACCCCTTTACTCTACACGTAACTCAGGACTTCTGACACCAAGTACGGCGAAGTTAGACGGAGTTAGGCTAAGTAGGGACAATGGGAGCAGAAGTACGGCGAAGTTAGACGGAGTTAAGCTAAGTAGGGACAATGGGAGCAGAAGTACGGCGAAGTTAGACGGAGTTAGGCTAAGTAGGGACAATGGGAGCAGAAGTACGGCGAAGTTAGACGGAGTTAGGCTAAGTAGGGACAATGGGAGCAGAAGTGCGGCGATGTTAGGCGGAGTTAGTCGAATAAGGAAGAGGATGGCCGAGGGCTCGGGGAAGTTGGACGAAGTGCGTTGAAGTACGTCAAAGCGCGAGAGGGTTGGATGAACGTCTAGGAGGAGTAGATAATATTAGCTGAGGAGATCGCTGTCACGAACTACGTCGTGACACCTCGATTATTCCACCAACAATGACCCTCCTTTGACCATCAAAACCCCCATCACGTCTTAACCTCTTTACTCTACACGTAACTCAGACTTCTGAGACCAAGTACGGCGAAGTTAGACGGAGTTAGGCTAGGTAGGGACAATGGGAGCAGAAGTGCGGCGATGTTAGGCGGAGTTAGTCTAAGTAGGGACAATGGGAGCAGAAGTACGGCGAAGTTAGACGGAGTTAGGCTAAGTAGGGACAATGGGAGCAGAAGTGCGGCGATGTTAGGCGGAGTTAATCGAAGGAGGAAGAGGATGGCCGAGGGCTCGGGGAAGTTGGACGAAGTGCGTTGAAGTACGTCAAAGCGCGAGAGGGTTGGATGAACGTCTAGGAGGAGTAGATAATATTAGCTGAGAAGATCGCTGAAGTTCTTCAGCGATCCTTGATTGTTGTCAGTAGTAAAAGACAGATAGAGATAGCTATAAATCAAGATACATCACCATCAGTAGATCAAAACCCTAGTTAGAGTAACTACGCCGAAGTACGCCGTAGTTACACCCCTTTCGACGTCTGCGCCCTCCTGGTTGGGTGAGACATCGACTCAGAGCGTGAAGTTAGCCGAGGTTCGTCGACCGTCGGTCTATTAAGAAGTAGTTGTTCGACGGCCGTGACAGTATCAAGGATCGCTCTTACCGACGACCCGTGCGAACCTCGGAGAAGTACGAAGATAATATGGAACCAGAAAGAAGAATTACACGAGGCATGAGTAGGGATGGAGACAGGATGGAGGAGAACGAGAGGAGAGCATTGGAGGAGCTTAGCAGAGCAATGGGGCAGGACCTTGGAGTTGAGGATAGTGTGGGGGGGTCAATTCAAGGAGATGAGTTCGTTCCACCGGTGCTTTCTAACCCTCCTTCTCCTCCGTCTAATGCTCTCCCACCTGTGGGATCCCCACTTGGATCAGACCAAACCCCACGCCCAAGAGAAAACACTGGAAGTACGGCGAACTTGGGAGAAGAAGGAACACAAGGGGTGGTGTTGGCCTTGATGCAGATGGTGGCGAATATGAACAAAGACATGATGGAGGAGAGAAGACGTAGGGAGGAATGGGAACAGAGAAGAGAAAAGGATACAGTGGGCGGGATTGCAGAAGGGATATCAGAAGGGGTGAGGTACGCCATGGGACGGCAAACTTCGGCGACCCCAAGCGTAGTGGGCGAACAACGGAAAGGGATAAAGCTACCTAACCCAGACCTATGGAGAGGAGATTGGAACAAGTTAACCGCCTTTCTGTCTGAGTGCGACGTACACTTCGAATTGAACTCTCATCTTTTCCCCGACGACACTAAGAAAGTCTTTTTCATGATCTCTCATCTACGCGAAACACCTCTTCTTGCAGTGCAGCCCGATCTATCCAAAAGACCTCCTTCTCTGAGTACCTCACGACACACGATCAGTTTCGTTAAGTACCTCAAGACTAACTTTGGTGATCCAGACGAAGAAGGAACTGCGGCCCGACAACTTAACGACCTCAAGCAAACCCGGGTCTGCTTCGGACTACTTTCTCCGCCTTTCAGCGACATGTTGCGATTCTCAAGTGGTCTGATGATGGAAACCTAGTTGACCGAAGCCAAGAAAGGACTTAAATCGCACCTTCTAGATGAAATCGCAAGACACGGTAGATCGTTTGGGACTGTAAAAGAGTCTATTTGGAGTTTGGTGATTCCCCTTGGACAACCGCCTGTGTAGGA